>NW_004443970.1:13759793-13793087 GCF_000243295.1 Trichechus manatus latirostris
TCTTGGAGAATTCTGAGTATTAGAGATTTGAATTCCCTATCGGGTAGTTCTAGTGCCTTTTCTTCCACTGGAAAGTCATCTGGTGTTTTATTTTGGATGCCTACTGGAGCCATCCTGTCGTGTTTTTGTAAATGTTTTGATATTGTCTGCTGTCGTCAGGGCATTCAGTAATTATTTTTCTCATTTATTGATTGCAGATTTGTTTGTTTTGTCCTTTTTTTTATTTGGCTATGTCTGAGCAGGCAGGCTGTATGTTCTTTGCTGTTTGGTCATCTGTGGGCACGATACTTTTCGCCTCCTTCTGCAATGGGCAGTGTCAGTCACTCAGATATGGTACAGTAGGGCAGGTCTAGCTGAAGAGGAGTTACTGGGATGGGTTGTTTGTGGCACTTACTACAGCCACCTGGGCGGGTCAGTAATCAGTGCAGGGCAGGTTCCAGTAGGCTGTGCCTGTGCTGCTAGGTGGTGTAATGTTAAGTGCATGGTGCATGTAGGCAGGATGTAGGGGGGAGATTGTTATGTGTGGAGCTAAGATGGATATGAGAGAGGAGAGAGGAACAGGAGCCAAAAGTATACCAAAAAAAAACCAAAAAAGAATGCTAGGGGAGCTTGCCATTGGAGTGGAGAGATGAGAGACTATACAATGGAGAAAAACAAAAAGGGGAAGAAGAAGAAAAGAATAAATAAATAAAAATCAGAAAGGGAAAATAACAGCAACGTTCCCAGGGATCCCACCAGTGCGGGTATGAGGTCTGGGGAAATTGTTCTTAGGTGTTGCAGTGCAGCCTGGCCAGAAGCCATAGAGTTATACAGCACCAGGTATTCAGGGAACAGAAAGAGAAGGAAGGTACAGAGAGACGAGAAACTGAGTAATGAAGAAAGACAAAAAGGGAAAAAGAGGGAAAAGAAAACAAAAGAATTTTTTTAAAAAATAACATGAAAAGCCCCCCCCCAAAAAAAAGCAGGAAAAGAAACAAACAAACAAACAAAAAACCCACAATAAAAGAAATGCCCGTAGGGATCCCTCTGCGCGTTTGCATAAGCTGAGGGGATAGGTTCCAAGCCACGCAGCACCACCTGGCCAGAAAAGGCTCCCAACTCAAGAAAAGGAAAAGAAAACAAACAAACAATTCAAAACAAACAAACAAACAAAAGCCAGCCCAGACTGGGTAGCAGTTCCACACTTGAATGGAGCTCCGCAGCCCCTCAGGAAGAAGCAAAGATGGCGCACGGAGTCAGGTATTTGAGCAAAAGGAGGGGGAGGTGGTGAGAGGTAAGGAAGAAATCAAAAGAAGCGGAAAAAAGCGACACCAGCAGCCAACAAATGGCACTCAGCCAGTGAATTCGGGCAGGTGGAATCCAAGCAGCCAGTGCTTTCCAGACAAGAGACTGTGGCAGCGGGAAGCAGTGGAGGCCCGGTGGGGGTGAAGAAGGGTGGGGGGTGGGAAAGCGTATATCGCAAATTATTGGTTGTTTTGTCTCCCGCTGGAAGCTCCATGAAGCTGATTTCTCATTCCCCTGTTTGATGGTCTCCGATAGGAGTCCAAGATGGCAGATCTGCACTACGTTAGCTGATAGGAGACCTCTGCATGAATCTCTTCTTGCTCTCCATTCTCTTGTCAGGTTTCTCACTCCACTTGGTGCTTGGCTGAGTTCTTTATCTCTTCATGTGATGTTTTAGGGTTTCAGGATTGCTGTTTTCTCTGTTCGGCATAGTTTTTCGGATCTTTGCTGTGGAGGGACGGCGTGGTGCTTCTGCCTAGCGCGCCATTTTGCCAGAAGTCTCTGTCATCCATATTTTTTAAACAATTTTGGGCTAAACCCATCTGCAAAGATTAAAACCAACTGCTTTAATGATTGAATGAATATGAAAGCAAATTAAATTGGAAATTCTTCCTTCTTTGTAGATTACCATTTTTTGTTTTCCCTATGAATAAACCATTGGATACCTTTGTCTGAGCATTTTGTTTATTCATTTTTTTTTCTCCTTCCTCATAATGGTAGTTAGATTTTAATGAGAGAAACAGAAAATTGGCTGTGACATAAAGGATCTACTTCAAAGGAGCTATTGAAGACAATCAGAAAAAATATTTTTGGACACAATGGTATTTTAACAAATATAAAATTCTCCCTATTCTGAAATGGTGTGAATAGCATAAGGAGTTTCCTGTGCAGATCAATATTTATTTATTTCATGAAAAGAATAGGTCTTTTAAGATACGGAAATTAATTTTGAAACAATTACAAGTTACATGTATGTCCTTGGCAAGCAAAATTTCCGATGTAAATTTTATTTATGCTTCCTTGAATAATAGTCATTTTGCAAATATTCTGTAAATTACTCTGCCCAAATTATTTTGAGGAAAGATCAGTTACTGGAGAAGGACATCATGCTTAGTAAAGTAGAGGGTCAGCTAAAAGGAGGAAGATCCTCAATGAGATGGACTGACACAGTGGTTGCAACAATGAGCTCAAGCATAACAACGGTCATGAGGATGGTGCAAGACCTGGCAGTGTTTCATTCTGTTGTACATAGGATCACTAAGAGTCGGAATCGACTCAACGGCACCCAACAACAACAAATTATTTTGAGAAACATAGAGATAGAGTGATCTAAGGAAGAGGTATAATTTTGAAAAATTGTCCTTTTCAACCACTGATTGTATTTAAAGTAAAATACAAACCCTAAACCTCCTATCTTGAGGATAGCTTTTAGGGTTTGTATTTAATTTTAAATACGATAATATACATTTTTATTACTATGGTATATATTTTAAATAAGATTTAGTGAAAATTAAAATTTTGTTAAATCAATACCAAGTGAAAAAATGTCCCAAACACCTGTGAGAGAAATAGCATATTGATTAAGCGCACCATTTTGGATTTAGACAGATGGGGGTTCAAATCCTTGCTCTGACACTTATTATCATTGTTCTGTTTGATAAATTAGTTAATCTGATTGTTTCCTAATCCCATTAATTCTCTAACATTCTAAGAGAATGCAAATTTTACATGTACAAATTTTTCATGAATTTGTAATGAACAAAATCGTTATCAAATGTTAATTATCCTAAGTTAGTGAGCAAAGTGATACTTCTAGAGTAAACACAATATAGAACTTAAAGTGAATTGTCACAATTCTTTATAAAAAGTGTTGATTTTAGTGTATTTTTCTATAACAAAGATACATTGTCTTAGGATTATACATCAACAGTTCTTGGAAGCTAACTATTAAAACAAACCCTTGAATATTACAGAAAAGCTCTTTTCTGATTTTAGAAAATAAACTTAGATATTCAACTTTTTTGTAATGAGAAGGTTTAATTTAAATGTTATGGAAACTACATACGTATATTTTTACCTTTCTTTCCCTGTCTGAGCAATGTGTAATAGCTAATTTAATGCTCTGTGTTGCCTAAAGTACCTCAGTCAATAATCTTTTAGTTCTTAATTTTTTCTCTTTGAAAATTGTGGCTTATGATTTCACCATGATCTTGTTGTTAAGTGCCTTTGAGTCAGTTTCTTTTCATGGCCACCCTACGTACAACAGAACGAAACACTGCCTGATCCTGTGCTATCCTCACAATCTTTGCTATGCTTGAGCCCATTGTTGCAGCTGCTGTGTCATTCTATCTCGTTGAGGGTCTTCCTCTCTTTGCTGACTGTCTTCTTTACCAAGCATGATGTACTTCTCCAGAGACTGATCTGTCCTGATAACATGTCCAAAGTAGGTGAGAAAAAGTCTCTCCATACTTGCTTCTAAGGAACATTCTGGCCGTGCTTCTTCCAAACAGATTTGTTTGTTCTTCTGGCAGTCCATGGTATATTCAATATTCTTTACCAACACCAAGGTCTTAATCAAAGCTAAATCAAAATCTATGGGAATTTTAATAATGTTATTTAATAACCTCAAGTTAACCTGCTATTTGTATTCTCCAAATTCTCCCATTTTTCTTTTTTAGTTTAGTGATGGGTCTTCATATATGTCCACATATTTAATGCTGCTGACTACACATTATTTTTCCAAATAAGCTACCTAGGCAATACATGTTAAAGGAAATTGAGGACAAAGAAAGAGAGAGAAGAAAATGGGGATGGGGGGAGGTGTCAGACTAATAAAAGACTGTGCCCTGATACTTGGAGAAGTGCCATGATAGATATATTGGATTTAGCTGCCCATAAATAATAGGTGGAGTTAGAGAAATGGAAAATTAAAGACAACATTAATCAAAAAAGTACATTAAATTGACCATAAAGAAAAAATCAAACCAGTTGCTGTGCAGTCAATTCTGACTCATGGTGACCCCATATATTTCAGAGTAGTACTGTGCTCCCTAGAGTTTTCAATGGCTATGCTCTTTGGGAAGTAGGTTACCAGGCCTTACTTCTGAGGTGCCTCTGTGTGGATTCGAATCACCAATCTTTAGGTTAGTAGCCAAACACCTCACCATTTGCAGAACCCAGGGCTTCCAATTTTACCATAACCCTTTGCCTTTGAGTTGATTCTAACTCGTGGTAACCGCATGTTTGTCAGAGTAGAACTGCACTACAAAGAGTTTTCAATGGCTATAATCTTATGGAAGTAGATTACCAAGCCTTTCTTTCATGGCACTGCTGGGTGGATTTGAGCTTCCAGCCTTTGGGTTAGTAGCCAAGTACAAACTGTTTGTGCCACCCATAGATACTGTCAAAAGTGGGATACTTGTAAGGATAAAATATGGTCTTAATGGATTAAATATTAATGTAGCACAAACACAAAGCGATGGTACTAAATCTTTACAATCACACTTTTCAGGAATTAAAGATTACCTTTGAAGCACTCATTTTAGAAGACTGAAGTTTTTGTTTGTTTGTTTTTTGGAAAGTGTTATGGATTGATTTGTGTCTCCCAGAAAATGTCAACCTGGCTAGTCCGTGATTCCCAGTATTGTGTGATTGTCCACCATTTTCCTATGTGTTGTAAATCCTATCTCTGTGATATTAATGAGATGGGATCAGTGGCACTTATGTTAATGAGGCAGGACTCAATCTACAAGATTTGGTTGTGTTTTAAGCCAATCTCTTTTGTACTATAAAAGAGTAAAGCAAACAGAGAGACATGGGGACCTCATACCACCAAGAATGCAGTGCCAGGAGCAGAGAGCATCATTTGGACCTGGGGTTCTTACACTGAGAAACCCCTAGACCAGAGAAAAATTGATGACAAGGACCTTCCTCCAGAGCCGACACAGAGAAAAAGCCTTCCCCTGGACCTGGCACCCTGAATTTGGACTTCTAGCTGACTAGACTGTGAGAGAATAAATTTCTCTTTGTTAAAGACATCCACTTGTGGTATTTCTGTTATAGCAGCACTAATTAAGACGGGGGGCTTAAATTGTCAAATCAGTATTTTTTCATTATTTTCCTTAACATGTAAACAAATATAGACATTTATTGTTATCTCCTTCCAATTGCCTTGAGTTTATGGTCAGATAGCTAGTTCCATTTCATTTAAAAAGTATGGATTCCTTTTTCTCTAATGTTTTGTCTGAATGAACATTTTAATAGTGTGACATTTTCTTTTAAAATCCTACAAATAGGTTATAGAAGGAATATTTAAAAAAAGGCAATTAAAGAAATATAAAAAAAATCAAATTTCAAGTAGCACAGCATGTTTTCCTTCTCTCCTCTTTTTATATTCCTTTAATTGCCTTTAATATTCTTTTGTGCCCTTTAAAATCTTAATTGATTAGGTTTAATTTTTAAGCCTTTTATAACATTTTATTAACTTAGGTATTTAAGTTTTATGGAATGTTTTTCCTTAATTTTCTTCCTTTTCAGTTTGTTTTTAAATAGAAAGCGTATGAGAAAATTTGTTTATGTTATTTGTATTATTTAATTTAAGCAACAGAATGGGACCTTACACCATAAAGCAACAATGGTCAAGGTTAATAACAAAATAAACTACTGTATGCCCCAGGGAAAAGAACCCTTGCCTTCGAGCTGAGAAGTCTGGATTTATTCTTGCTTTGGCCACTATGTAGCTGTGTGACCTTTGCCAAATCATGTTACGTCTCATTTTTTTTAATCTGTCAAATTGAAAGATAGCATTGGATAATTTTCATTGTCTCTTCCTGTTCTGAAATTCTGAAATTTACCTTAAGTTAGTCTACCTTTTCATTAGATGAAATGAATTTTGGGGAATTAAAAAAAAAAAAAAAAGAATATATGAGAGATAAGACCAATGATAGAGTTTCAAGCATTTATACACTTTGGTTTTAATCTATTTAATTTAATTGTTACTTTGTCTACTTTAATTTTTAGCAACAGCTGTGCACAGTGTCTGGCTTACCAAATTCCCAAAAATGTGACAATTAGCTGTCACAAGCCAATTACAAGTGGCTCCAGCAAACCACTGCTGTCTTCGTTTTGTTTGCACTCCAGCAGCACGCTGTACTTGTTCCTGTTACGGTTCTTATCAAACTTTATTTTAATTATTCATTTACTCATCTGTCTTCTCCACTGGACAATGAGCTCCTCAAGGAAAAGGGCATCATCTCACTGTTGAATTCTTTAGTGCTTACACAGTGCTTAGAGCACAGCAGAACCTCAGCAAATGCCAGTTGACATAATGAGCGAATGAAAACATATTTTTAGTGAAATAAGCAAGGGCATAGTTTCTCCTTCCATTGTTCCTTATTTGGAAGAGCCAATTAATTCTGTTTCATAAAGAAAGAGCCACCTGAGACAATTGCTCTTATGTGAATCTTACCTTACCTTCTAATACTCAGCTGTTAAAAAAAAAAATTCTTAGAGTCTGACTTTACTCCTATGGTTGAATATCAATTTCTCTAGGAAACATCTCAAGTTAAATGGGCATTCAAGACCTAGCATTAGGAAATTCTGCTGTACTTTCAGAACTTTATTATACACTTCTCTATAGGAAATAATTTAAATACAAGCATTTTAAAAATGTTTTGTCTTCCAGTTGAAATAAGCTATTAAAGACAAGAATTGTGTCTTATGCTTTATTCCCTTCACATAACACAGTATCATAGCGAATAGAAAGCATTTGAGAGTTTGATTTGACTGTTTTATTTTACTCCAAATACCAGATATGATAAATCCCGGATAATTTTCTAATGCTGCCTGTAGATCTTCTATATTTTCCACTGTAATGAGTTAGCTGGATCTTTATTATAGGAATGCCACTGCATTCTACTTTGAAATTAGTAGGTGATAACCCCACTTTATTGTACTTTTTTTTTTAGCTTGATTAAAACTCAGTATTTTGACACTGATTTAAGTTTGTCTTCCCAGTGTACCTCCAGCTGAAATAGCACTTCAGTAGCAACAGACTGCTCCACCTAAGAACAAGCGTGCGCCACATGACAAATTGCAGACGCTTGGTATAGCTAGATTATTAGAATCGTTATCTCAATTGTTTACATGTCATGTTCTTTGGTAGCCCAGAATAATTTGGATAAATGAGCCTCCCCATTGGTAATTACATTTTCTTAACAACATTTTGGTGAATGTACATAAAAAATAATAATAGCTTCCACCAGTGCCCCGTCCTGCAGTATGTCACAAACCCAGATTCTGATAGTGTCTGACACTTATTACTTAAGTCATATATTTCTAAAAGCAGAGGCCTCTGTGAGGTCTTTTCCTAAATGATACTAACTCGAACGGCAAAGAGTCAAAAATCTGATTATGTCTGCAACTTACTTTGGATGTCATACACATTTATGGGAAAGCTGCAACTTTCTGAATCAGGAATTCTCAATTTGAGAATATGAAAGAGAATCTCTAAAAGGAGGAACAACTTTCCCCACCCCTTCCCTTCTCTCAAGATACTGTTACACCCCCTGGGGGGAGCTGTTCAACCTCACTCTTCCCTACTGAGAATTGCAGGTCTCTTGCCTATTCATAAGCAAGTGTTGTCTCACTCAGGCTTATGGGCACAAAGATGCTGAAAAACATGATTGCATAGCTCCCTTTATCAAAAGAGTAAAAGAATGATCTTTGACTTGCAGAGATGATGCTTGATATTCCCTGTGAACATACATTGTCTTCAGGTTCCCACCACATAGAATTCAGCTATACTATAGACTAAAACATGCCTCTCCCCTCAAATGGCCCACAGAACTCTAATTTTGTGTCGTGTGTGTGTGTGTGTGTGTGTGCGCGCGCGTGCGTGCGTGGCAGGCGTCTGTGTTAATATATATTTGTGAAATTCTGTATGTATACAATATATGCTTCTTTTAGATTTATAACCCATATTAATATACTTTAGAGCTTCTGAGAAATCCTCCATTAAAGTATACATATATCTGTTTGTCTTTATTCAATCTAGTTTTCCCTAAATTTGATTCACCATGTGTACCAGTTAGGGTCCAATCAAGAGACAGAAACCACATAGTAATTTGAACCAGGGAAGTTTAATATAAAGAATTATTAATTATAACAAGAAAGTGAAGTAACATGGGATTGGTTAGTAAAATATAAAGAGAGCTGTAAGGAGTGTAGGCATAGAAGATATAAACCAGTTGCCATTGAATTGATTCCGACTCATGGTGATCCCATGAGTGTCAGAGTAGAACTGGGCTGCATAGGGTTTTCAAAGGCTCATTTTTTGAAGGAAGTTGCCAGACCTTTCTTCCTGGGCACATCTAGGTGGACTTGAACCTCCAATCTTTTAGTTATCAGCCAAGCGTGATCACCATTTGTACCACCAGGAACTCCAAGGGGCAAGTATTTCACCTACAGTTGAGAATGCCCAAGAAAAGCTCTCCCTCTCTCCCAGGGCTGATCCAGATCTTGTTAGAGAGGGCACAGTTGTTGAAAACTAACCATTTCTCATTAAAACAGATTATCTTTAATATAAATACACTTTTTTAAAATTTTTGTTAAGTGAAATTGTATAGAAATAGAGGAGCAGTATTTTGGAATAGGAATAGTTTTAAGCCTTTTTGTTTCACTTTTATTTCTCCCATTTAGTTTCATGGGTCAGAGTCTGAACACACACTAAGGTGCAAGGTATCACTTTTCAACATTGTCACCCTCCTTCCCCCCGACCCATCTTGAGAGGTGAATATATTGAGGTGATAATTGCTGAGACAGGAACTCAAGGGCCCAAAGTAGTGCTGGAGTGGGAAAAGGGGAGTCGAGGCAGAGGCTGGTCCTTAGGAATGAGCACTGGCAGGTTCCAACGGGTGATGGAATGCTACTGAGCTCTGCCTTTGGATGCAGCTTTCTGGTAGACCCTTGCCTGCTGTTAAATAGCTAGGTTGACTTTGGGCAAGATTAAATATTTCAGAGTTACTGTGAAAATTAAATACAAATGCAGATCTAAAATAGCCAGAAAGATGACAATTGATGGTTCTTTCCTTCCTTACTTCTTTGGAACTGAATTTAGTAATTAAGGAGAGAAAGGATAATCTTTGAGTATGTTTTAAAATAGCTCATATTTTAAAATCTAGGGCTACTCTTTTGCTGTGTGTTATATTATTTTTCCCGTTATACATAATTTCATCGTAGAATGTGGTGCTGGAAAGGTTTTCAAACATACTTTAGAACAGTTTATAAATGGAACTGAGTTAAGGTAAAATAATATTTTTACTAGTAGATTTTCTGAGCAATCTCACTTTATGGTATATTATAGCCATTTTCCTTGTTTTACAAAAATGGTAAATCATAGAAATAAATAAATATACACAATAAGTATATACACATAATAAGTATACATATATATAATTGGAATTATTAGAAGAATTGGAATATATATTAATATATGTATACACACCCACTCCTCACTTATTGACTATCTCGTTATTCGACATTTAGCATTTATGACAATAGCAAAAAATCTACTGTCTGACTGTTTTGCACGTTAATGATGTATGTCTGGCAGTAACAAATGCCAGGGTGTGAAGCAAGAGTAACACTGGCTGTAATGGTTAAGGTTATGTGTCAGCTTGGCTGGGACATGATTCTCAGTGATTTACCTGTTGCTGTCGAGTTGATTCCAAATCATAGCTACCCTATAGGACAGAGTAGAACTGCCCCATAGCATTTCCAAGGGGCAGCTGGTGAATTTGAACTGCTGACCTTCTGGTTAGCAGCTGTAGCTTTGTAATTTGGCAGTTATGTAATGATGTAGTCATCCTCCAGCTTGTGATCTGATGTGATCATCCTCCATTTTCACATAATGCCAATTTTTGCATAATTTCCTGGTCTTTGGAACAGTGGAGGAGTGGATACACACACACATATATATATATACACATACATATGTATATGTATATATCCTATGCATAGTATATGCCTATGTGATAGGGTGTGTGTGTGTGTGTATATATATATATATATATATGTTGTTTGTTGGTTTGTTTTAGCACAGTGCTAGCATGCAGTTGGTACTCCATGCATGCTTAGTAATGAATTAATCAATATGTAAGGGGTTCATTGGACGGTGGTGCAGTGGTTAAGTGTTTGACTACTAACCAAAAAGTCAGCAGTTCAAATCCACCAGCGTCTCCTTGGAAACCCTGTAGGGCAATTCTACTCTGTACTATAGGGTCGCTATGAGTCAGAATCGACTTGACAGCAATGGGATGTGTGTGTGTGTGTGTGTGTATATATATATATATATATACACATTCATATAAATATATATGTATAAAGTAACATATTATGTGTTATATATGTTTCTCTCTGTCCTTCTCTCTCTATATATATATATTTATATACACACACATATATGTGAAATAAGGAATAAGGAATACTAGCCAGCTTCTAATTCTGGGGTCTCTTGTTGCCCTACCTCTGAAATGCGCTGGTGCAGATCTGTCTTATCTGTCCTTATTTCTCTGGAGGTTCATGTATATCCAACAATGTTATCTGGTTCTTTGAACACTTCTAGAGCATAAATAAGAGGTTTATTTTTTTGAAAGAGTAAGGTGATAATATTTTATAGATAATAACATAATTAAATCATCCGTGACTTATGTTCTCGATATCAGAGGACTATATAAAATGTTGATAGAGACTTGCTTTCATAAAAGCTTAGTAGTACACATCTTTGAATTTTTCAGATTACTAAAATTCAAAATATTTTCTGAGGATTATCATAGATTATAAGCCTTTAGAGTGTTGTGGTGAGGGACTTGGTGGGAATCAGAGCAAACTTCATTTTAAAATAACATGAAAATGTGCATGGCATTGGTGGCACATTGTTTTTGTACATATATTCTTAGAACTTTCTAGCTCATCTAAAATACAACGTTGTTAGGAATAAACTACTCTTCATATAAATATTTTACTTTCAACTCTTGTTATCCCTCTTCTCCTCCTCCTCCTTTTCCTTGCCTCCCACCATGTAGAAGCATATTTCTGTACTTTAAACATTATGACAAGAATCTGAGGTATCTCTATATATAGCTGTGTGTATGAGTGTGTGTGTGTGTACTTAGCATGAAAATAAACTAGGCTAGTCTACAAAGAAAGTTTCTAATGATCACCATAGTCCAACAATGGAATAGGCTCTCTCACCAGTAATGAGCTCCTGTCACTTGGAAGATTCAATGGGAAGCTTGATGTCCATCCATCAGAATGGTTACTGACTGGGTAGGAGTAAGAACTGGGTGACCTCTGTGGTGCCTTCCAACTTAGAAGTTTGTGGTTCTGAGATACTCATTTCCTAGCAAATCAGAGTCAAAATAAAATTTCCACTGAGCAGTAACTAGACAAAGTTTTTTTGTGCCTCCTTTATACGTCCTTTACCCATAGGATCATCACAATGTTTTCATTTTCCCTCATGAAGTTATGTTCAACTGAGGCACCTTAAAATCTCTAAACCAGATTTCCTCCCTTGCAGAGACCTCAGGCACTGATTAATATGGCTGCTGGTGTGACTTAGCGCTCTGTCTGAACCAGTCCAGTGAACCCCTTACGTATCGATTAATTCATTACTAAGCATGCATGGAGTACCAACTGCATGCTAGCACTGTGCTAAAACAAACCAACAAACAAACATTGCTGTTGAGTTTGATTCTGACTTATGGAGATCATGTGTTACAGAGTAGAACCTAGCTCCATAGGGATTTCTTGGCTGTAACCTTTACTGGAGCAGATTGCCAAGCCATTCTTTCACAGTGCCACTGGGTGAGTTTGAACCTGTAACCTTTAGGTTAGTAGTCCAGCACAAACCATTTGTGCTGCGCAGGGACCTTAGCACTGTGCTATAGGAACATAAAGTTAAACACAACATGGGATTCTTTCCTTAAAAGAGTTCATAGTCTAGTGAAAAAGATAGATGTTAATCTGACAAATGGTAACACTAACTGACAAATGTTAATGAAGAATTAAGAATAAGCAGAGTATTAACAATGTTCAAGATCTGAGACTTGGGTTTGAACCCTCCTTCCTCTATTTAGTAGCTGTGTGACCCTGAGGAGGCACTTATTTTATTATATCCATTTTCTAAATCATATTTCCATTTTGTAAAATTGAACATTTCTGAACATTTTTCCAGCCAAGATAGGGTCACAGGGACTGGATTTACCTCCCATTTAAAAAAAAAAAAAAAATCACAAGCAAAATACATAAAACAACAGTTTTCAAGACATGGGAGAGCAAACAATGGGGGCAGTGATCTCTTAGTGACAGGAAGCAAGCTAGCAACGCCTCCTTCGGGAAGAGTTTTCTAAAATAATTGGCACGAATGAATGTTAAATTGCAAAATTGCATTATATTGTCCAGACAATATTTAACTTGTATAATGTGCTCCATAGCACACATATGTGTTTACCAGTGTTCTGTAAAAGATTCAGATGAAAGTATAATGTTATTAGTGTGCCAAGTTACTATTTCACTTACGTATAAAACTGTCATTTTATATAGTTTCTTGGGTAATAGCAAAGTTTACAAAGACTTCTGTTTTCTCTGTTTCTTGAAAGTTTCTTGCAGTCAACATTCAGTGGAATATACCATAGCCATACCTTTATTTTAAAAATTCTTCCATTCTCTTTATTCACAGCATTATTAAGGTTTATTTTATTTCATTCATTCAATCAGTTAGTTTAATTTATATATATATATATTTAGAGATAATACGTATATACATAGCTCTTTTTTACTGCGCTTTTGGTGAAAGTTTACGGCTCAAGTTAATTTCTCATACACAAGTTTGTACACATATTGTTATGTGGCATTAGTTGCAGTCTCCACAATGTGACAGCACACTCCTCCTTTCCACCCTGGGTTTCTTTGTCCATTCAACCAGTTCCTGTCCCTTCCTGCCTCCAGACGGGAGCCACCCATTTAGTCACGTGTGTCTGATTTAATGAAGAAGCACACTCTTCACAAGTATTATTTTGTTTTATAGTCCAGTCTAATCTTTGTCTGAAGAGAGGGCTTCAGGAATGGTTTTAGTTCTAGGTTAACAGAGCGTCTCAGCACCATAGTTTTGGGGGTTCCTCCAGTCTCTGTGAGAGACTGTGCATTCCTGTGGATGAGTGTGGTGAAATTCTGTCACAGAAGTCTTGTATTTTGCCTATAAGAATAATAATATACAACCAACAAGCTATATTCCCTAGGTTAGTACTGGGATCAAAAGATTTATAGCAGCGTCTCTTCCAAGTAGTCACTGGTGTATTCCTTATTCCTTTTTAATTTATGATAAGCCTGGAAAATTAAATGAAAACTGTCTATAATAATGAAATAAAAGGATTGTATGCAAATTAGGAAGTCTTTGGTTGAAAGTAGAAGGCAAGCAAAACTCCAGATGATTCCTGTCCAGATATAAATTGACAATGATGTATATATATTTAAAAAGTGGTTGCTGAGGGCCTCATATGGGCTAGGCATACACTGTAAGATGTATAGGTATATAGCTCTAAGTACAAAGGTAAAGGTGTGTGTATTCATGAAGCTTACGTCCTAGAAGAAAGGTAGTAAACAAACGAGTGCAGGAAGCAAGTACACACACACACACAGACACACACACACACACATTCTCTGTCTCTGTCTATGTTGTTGTAAGGTGCTGTTGAGTTGTTCCGACTCACAGCAACCCTATATACAACAGAGCAAAATACTACCTGGTCTGTGTCATCCTCACAGTTGTTGTTATGCTTGAGCCCATTGTTGTAGCCACTGTGTTAATCCATCTTTTGAGGGTCTTCCTCTTTTTCGCTGGCCCTCTACTTTATGAAGCATAGTGTCCTTCTCCAGGGACTGATCCCTCCTGATAACATGGCCAAAGTATGTGTGACATAGTCTTGCCATCCTTGCTTCTAAGGAGCATTCTGGTTGTATTTCTTCCAAGACAGATTTGTTGGTTCTTTTGGCAGTCCACAGTATATTCAACTTTCTTCGCCAACACCATAATTCAAAGACATCAGTTCTTCTTTGGTTTTCCTTATTCATCCTCCAGCTTTCACATGCATATGAGGCGATTGAAAACACCATGGCTTGTGTCAGGCACCTCTTAGTCTTCAAGGTGACATCTTTGCTTTTCAACACTTGAAAGAGATCTTTTGCAGCAGATTTGCTCAATGCAACGTGTCTTTTGATTTCTTGACCTGTTGTTTCCATGGGTATTGATTGTGGATTCAAGTAAAATGAAATCCTTGAAGACTTCAATCTTTTCTTTGTTTATCAAGATGTTGCTTATTGGTCAAGTTGTGAGGATTTTTGTTTATGTACACATGTATATATAGTTGTGTATGTGTGGTGTCAGATTGCAATAAGTTATAGAGTAAAATAAATCAAGGCAGGGGAATAGGAACTTGTCTTAGTTATCTAGTGCTGCTATAACAGAAATATCACAAGTGGATGGCTTCAACAAACAAAAGTTTATTCTCTCACAGTCTTGTAGGCTAGAAGTCTATATTTAGGGTATCAGCTCCAGGGGAAGGCTTTCTCCCTTTTGTGGGCTCTGGAGGAAGGTCTTTGTCATCAATCTTCCCCTGGACTAGAAGCTTCTCAGCACAAGTACCCGAGGTCCAAAGGACGTGCTCTTCTCCTAGCACTATTTTCTTGATGGTATGAGGTCCTCCTGTCTCTCTGCCTGCTTCTGTCTTTTATATCTTAGAAGAGATTGACTTAAGATACAACCTAATCTTGTCAATTGAGTCCTGCCTTATTAACATAACTGCCGCTAATCCCACCTCATTAATATCATAGAGGTAAGATTTACAACACATGGGAAAATCACATCAGATGACAAGATGGTGGACAGTCACACAGTACTGGGAATCATGACCTAGCCCAGTTGACAGATACTTTCAGGAGAAACAATTCAATCCATAACAGAACTGATGCAGTATGAGGAGGTTTTTTTTTTTTTTTTTCTTTTTTTTTTTTAATAGAGAGGTCTGGGAAACCACATTAAAACGTTAACTCTTGAGCAGACTCTTGAGGGTGGTAAAACAATGAGATGTAGTGATGTCCTTAAGAAGGGATTGAAGGAAGAGGGAACAGCAAGGGCAAAGCCTTGAGGTAGGGTATGCTGGATCTTGTAAAGGAACCTCACACCTGTGTGAACCAGAGTAAGCAGGGGGCCAGTAATTGAGATGTAGTCAGAGAAGAAACAAAAGAGACAAAATGTAAGTGGTTTAAAAATTCTGCCTCTTAACTTTGAGTGGGATAGGTGTCATTGGAGAGGTTTGAGCAAAGGAGTGGCATGGTCTGAATTTTGTTTTAAAAGAATCATTCTGGGGCAGCTCCTGTCCAGAGGTGAGATGAGAAAGCAGAGAGGGTCAGGAGCTGGTTGAATGGACACGGGAAATCAGGGGTGGAAAGGAGGACTGTGCTGTCACAGTATAGGGAGTGCAATTAAGGTCACATAACAAGGTATGTATAAATTTTTGTATGAGAGACTAACTTGAATTGTAAACTTTCACTTAAAGTACAACAATAAAATAAAAATAATAATTAAAAAAAAAGAATCATTCTGCACTCTGGCTGGTGGGTTAAGAATAGACTGTAGAGGACAAGGGCAGAAGCAGAAACACCAGTTAGGAAGCTATTGCAAGAAAAAGACAGTAAATGATAGCAGCTTCGACCAAGATTTTAGGGATGGCAGTGGTAGGAAGTCCTTCAGTTTTGAACGTTGAGCCAATAACACCATTTGCTGATGGATTATATGTGGAGATACATATATAAATGAGAAGGAAACCCTGGTGGCTTAGTAGTTAAGAGCTATGGCTGCTAACCAAAAGGTTGGAAGTTTGAATCCACCAGGTGCTCCTTGGAAACCATATGGGGCAGTTCTGCTCTGTTCTGTAGGGTCACTGTGAGTCGGAATCGACTCAACGGCAACGAGTTTAGTTTGTTTTTTATAAATAGGAAAGACTGTTAGTGGAACAGGTTTGGAGGTTGGTTTTGGTTAAGTTTGAAGTGTCCATTAGATGTCCAATTGGCTATGTTGACGTATGAGTCTTGAGTACAGTGAAGAGACTCAGACCGGAGATACATATTTGGAAGTTGTCAATGTTTTTTAAATGAAAATGCCTGAACTGTGCCTGTAGATAGAGAAGAGGTCTGAATACTGAGACTTGAAAAACAGAACTCCAGGAGAGTTGCCATGGAGTTGGCTCTGACTCATGATGCCCTTATTTACACCAGAAAGAAACATTGTCCAATCCTGTGTTATCTTCATGATTGTTGGCATGTTGACTGTATCGTGGCAGCTATTGTATCAGTTTATTTCATTGAGGGTTTCCTTCATTTTTGCTGACACTCTACTTTACCAACCATGATGTCCTTTTCTAGTGATTGGTCTTTTCCTGATGACATGTCCAAAGTAAGCAAATTGAAATCTCTCCATCTTTGCTTTTAAAGAACATTCTGCTTGTATTTCCTCTGAGACAGATTTTTTTTCACTCTTTTGGAAGTCCGCAGTATGTTCAGTATTCTTTGCTAACACCGCATCAATTCTTCTTCTCTCTTCCTTTTTCCTACTGAGTAGGAACAAAACCAGGAGACTGTAGCATCACAGATACGAAGTGAAAGAACTGTGACAGAAAGGCCGGGTGTCTTAATCGATTATGTTCCAGATTGTGGCTTGTGTATAGTCTGCTGTTAATACAAAGCAAGATGAACAAAAGCACTTTACCATTTAAAATATTGCAGCACACCATATGCATTGCAACATTAGAGGCTATTGACCAACAACAATTAAGAAATAACAGTTAACACATTGCCAGATTGTTTTGCACTGTAGAGTACCAACTATAATATGTAGTTTCCCCTTCCCTAGATTGATAGAGACTGTGATTAGAGGGAATCAGATTTTACTTCCAGGTAAGGAAAAAATGAACTTTCCCCAAACTTACAGGAAGAGAATTTAGAATTTAATAAGAGTTTCTAATGTATGATTTAAGTCCCTGGGTGGTGCAAACAGTGAATATGCTTAGCCCATAACTGAAAGGTTAGAGATTTGAGTCCACCTAGAGGCACTTGGGAAGAAAGGCTCGACACTCTATTTCTGAAAAATCAGCTGTTGCAAGCCTTATAGAGTTCTGCTCTGACACACGCGGGGTCATAATGAGTCAGAACTGACTGGAGGCAATTGGTTAATATGTGATTGGCACAAATTAGGGTCAATTCTCTCTTTGATTAAAGAAATATGCATTATCTGTTTTATGCTAGACACTGTGCTAACCACCAAATGAATAGTGTGAACGGGATAATTGCCCAATGAGCAAGCATTCCCGGGAGGGAAGCAGAAAATTAAACCAATAATCACAGTACAGTGTATTAGTGATTTATTTGTGAAAGCGTAGGTAGCTTAGGATACTCACATCATGAAAAGGAAATTTAATCTTAAGGTCTTAGCAAAAACTTTCCAGAAGTAGCGCTCCAAGAGTGACATTAGATGTCATTATTTCCCGGGATCATGTGGACACATCCCTGGTTTCTAAATTCCTGTCTTGTGATGATTTTCCTAACTTGTGCCCTACTAGACTTATTTCATAGTCTGCTAAAAATATCCCTCACCCTTTTATGCTAGTGTTTATGCCTAGACACTTCCATTTTAGTGTTTCAATGCTGCTTTTTGTAACTACTTAAAATACAGTTTATTAGTAAGCATAAGACATGTTTCCTTGCGAGAATGTAAAGGCTGTTGAAGCTAGCTGTTGAAGGAATGACTGCTTCATTGCTTGCCCCAGAAGCAAGTCATTTCACTGATACTGTTCTGCTATTTATCCATGAGAAGTCTGAAAGGAGAAGTAAACATCTCCAGGTTAACAGCATACTGATGTCCTAGCTGTGTTTGTATTAAGCATTAACATTAATGAAATTATGAGACATAACTTAGGTTTTTGTAGACTTCCTTCTGTACGGTTGTCTGATTTTATGTAAATGTGCATGATATAAACCATGGTATTTCCATATGTGTATTTGTAACATATATTTAGCATTTGTTTGCTATAGATTAAAAAAAAAAAAGTTGCCAAAGCTAGTGATATATTTCCTTTCGTTTTATTCTTTTCCCAAACTGTCTATTAGAATTTATTTTCTTCCCTTTAAAATATGATCTCCTTTTTAGAACAAAAGATCATTCATTCATTAGTACATGAATTTCATATCAATTACTATGTACTTCTCTGTGGCAGGCACTTTACTAGTAACTGGAATCCAACAAGGTAATAAAAACACAGTTTTGTCAGAATATAATGATTAGTATTGGGCAGGTTTTGGAGCTCAGTTCTTGCTCTGCAACACATAGGGTTGCCATGAGTTGGAATTGACCTGATGTCAACAAGTTGGTTTTGGTTTTTGTTATGGATTGAATTGTATCACCCCAAATTATGTGTTTGAATTTTAACCCCCATACTTGTGGATGCAATCTCATTTGGGAATAAAGCTTTCTTTGTTATGCTTATGAGGCCCTATCAGCGTAAAGTGTGTCTTAAACCTAGTAACTTTTAAGTTATAAAATAAGCAGATTAAGCACGGAAGCAAGGAAGCACACATAGGGGAAAGATAGATGCCACCTGGAGCTCACAAAGGACCCAAGGAACGCCAGGGTAACAGAAGCTGAGACAAAGATCTTCCCCTAGAGCCGGCAGAGAGAGAAAGCTTTCCCCTAGAGTCACTGCCGTGAATTCAGACATCTAGCTTCCTGAACTGTGAAAAAATAAATTGCTGTTCTTTAAAACCATCCATTTGTGGTACTTCTGTTGCAGAAGCCCTGAGTAACGAAGAGTTTTTAAGGGGAAATAGATCCTTATGAAGAAGAGAAACATTGCAAAAGAAAGTTTCTGTGCCCTCTACTTCCACTTAGAGAGAAGAAGACAAGATAAAAATATCAAAATGAGAGGATTGTTTGTTTCAGATATACACGTAAGCCATTTACTTCTGATAATGCAAAGATTGCTGGGCCTTGTTCCAAACTGCTACTCCACATCTCAGTAGGTTGAAGGCTTATGTCTATCGCCCTGTCAGAATAAGACGTTTTAGAGGTGGCAGGTGTGACTTTAAATGTCTTCTGTCTCTTCAAGGGATGTCCAGTCAGTCATTGCTTAACTTCATTTTGCCAGGTTTGTAAATGATGTGTTTTTTTGTGCCTTTTTATAGTGCATATTTTATGGATGACTTCTAAGTATGGTTCGGAGGTGTTCAATTTTTCAGCCATACTCCAGAACACCAGGTTCAGGTTATTATTTATGAATGGTGTGAACGTTGAGACAGGAAATCTAAGAAAAAAAACAAAAAAGGAGCTGGGATATTTTATATATATATATATATATATATATAGTTTTGAAATATTTATTAAGAAGTCAAATTCCCTGGATTTGTGTTTTGAGGAAGAATTATTGGTCTAAAAGAAACCTGCAGTTCCTTAACAATAATATTAGGACTTACAGGACAGTGAAAGCAGAATAGTCAAACAAACGATACACAAAATTTACCAAGTTTAGATGCCAAATCAGGCTGAGTACATACAGAGTTGGAGGATTTTGACTTCTCATAGGAACTTCTAAGAAGTTAAAACGTTTACAGAATAATTCCAAAAAGGAAGGAGTAAGGACTAAGTAGAGGAAACTCAAAAGTTAACCTAGAGAAAAGGACATCAGGCCAGAAATCCAAAGACCTTCTGCTAGCTTCTGATTTTGATGTGATCAATGTACAACAGCTCTTTTGGGTGTGTGTGTGTGTGTGTGTGTGTGTGTGTGTGCGCGCTTTAAGTGAGAGTTTAAAGTTCAAGTTAGTTTCTCATACAAAAATTTATACACACATTGTTGTCTAGTTGCTCTCCCTCTAATGCGACAGAACACTCCTGCTTTCCACCCTGGATTTCCCATGTCCATTCAACCAGCTCCTGTCCCTTTTTGCCTTCTCATCTCGCCTCTGGACAGGAGCTGCCCATTTAGTCTCATGTATCTACTTGAGCTAAGAAGCTCTCTCTTCACGAGTATCATTTTATGTCTTATAGTCCAGTCTAATCTACGTCTGAAGAGTTGGCTTCGGGAACGGTTTTAGTTCTGGGCTAACAGAGAGTCTGGGGGCCATGTCTTCCGGGGTCCCTCCAGTCTCAGTCAGACCATTAAATCTGGTCTTTTTATGTGAATTTGAGTTCTGCACTCCACTTTTCTCCGGCTCCATTAGGGACTCTCTGCTATATTCCTTGTCAGGGCGGTCATTGGTGGTAGCCAGGAACAACTCTTTTTTGAGGCCTCTAATATAGCAGCCTCTGTCAGGCGCTTTTCTGGACCTCTTAACTCAGGTTTAAAAAAACCTGTTGCCATCAACTTGATTCTGACTCATGGTAGCCCCATGTTGTTAAGAGTAGAACTGAGCTCCATAGGATTTTCTTGACTGTAATCTGTAAAGAAGCAGATCACCAGGCCTTTCTTCTGTGATACCACTGGATGTGTTTGAACCACCAACCTTTCAGCTAGTACCCGCTACTGTCAAGTTGATTCTGACTCATAGCAACCTTATAGGACAGAGTAGAACTGCCCCTATGGGGTTTTCAAGGCTGCAGTCTTTACAGATCATGGTGTTGGCAAAGAATATTGAGTATATCATGGACTGCCTTGGAAGAAGTACAGTCAGAGTGCTCCTCGGAAGCGAGGATGGCAAGACTTCATCTCACATACTTTGGACATGTTATCAGGAGAGACCAGTCCCTGGAGAAGGACACCGTGCTTGGTAAGGTAGAGCGTCAGTGAAAAAGAGGAAGATCCTCGACAAGACAGATTGACAAACTGGCTGCACCAGTGACTGTGACGATGGCAAAGAACTGGGCAGTGTTTCATTCTGTTGTATATAGGGTTGCTGTCAGTCAGAACTGACTCGACAGCACTCCACAACAACAGTCTTTATGGAAGCAGACTGCCATATCTTTCTCCACAAAGCTCCTAGTGGGTTCGAATCGCCGTCCTTTTGGTTAGCAGCTGAGCACTTTAACCACTGCACCACCAGGGCTAGTAGCTGAGTGCAAACCATTTGCGCCACCCCCACACCTCCTTGCTATCTTATTCTTCAGAGTCCAGAGTGCTCACCATCTTGCTATCTTATTCTTCAGTGAGCAGCAGATATTTGATGAATACCTTTCAATCTCCATCAACTTCCCATTCTGGAGTGACAGTACTCTTCAAAGATATGTATAAGATGCAAATATTTACTAGATAAACAGAAACTTGCATGCTAAATTCAGTGATTTAGTAGTAGTTATTAGAACAACAGAAGAATATATTTTTTCTTAGAACTCTTAAATGTTTCAAGAGATGGAAACATAAGTGGATCCTCTGTTAGTTTCCGGGGACTGCTGTAACAACGTACCATAAACTGGGTGGCTTAAAAAAACAGAAATGTTTTGTCTCAGTTCTGGAAGCTAAAAGTTCAAAATCAAGGTGTAGGCAGGGCTGGAGGAGATTTGTCTTTGCCTTTGCATAGTTTCTGGTGGTTCCTGGTAATTCTTGGTGTTCCTTGGCTTGTAAAGGCATCACCTCAATCTCTGGATCCACAATCAACGCCCATGGAAGCAGCAGTCAAGAAATCAAATGGCATACTGCACTGGGCACATTTGCTGCAAAAGACCTCTTTAACGTGTTCAAAAGCAAAGATGTTACTTTGAGGAATAAGGTAGGTGTGCCTGACCCTAGCCACGGTATTTTCAATCACCTCAAATGCATGCAAAAGCTGGACAATGAATAAGGTAGACCGAATAAGAATTGATGCCTTTGAATTATGGTGTTGGCAAAGAATATTAAATATACCATGAACTGCTAGGAGAATGAACAAATCTGTCTTGAAAGAATTTCAGCTAGAATGCTCCTTAGAAGTGAGGATGGTGAGACTGCTTCTCACATACTTTGAACATGTTATCAGAAGGGACCGATCTGTGGAGGACATCATGCTTGATAGAGAATCAGCAAGAAAGAGGAAGAACCTCGATGAAATGGATTGACACAGTGGCTGCAACAATGAGCTAAAACATAACAACGATTGTGAGGATGGTGCAGGACTGGGTAGTGTTTTATTCTGTTGTGCATAGGGTTGCTGTGAGTCGGAGATGACTCGATGGTACCTAACAACAACAACAGATTAACCTGAGACTTAGAATGGCCAAGAAAATATTCTGAGGGTGTTTAAGTAGTAATAGGGAATCTGAAATTCAAACTTCGGTTTTTATGACTCCAAAACCCATTCTCTTCTCTGTTTCATTGGCTCTTTGCAATGATTATTTGACGTCTCTTATTCCCTAGGTTCTGTGATAGTACCACTCTTGTATGTCTGATCAAAGACAGAGTGAGACATATCCCAAATCCTTAAATCTTTGACCATTTACTACTACTCACGTAGGTTCTACCCTGATTCAGGACCTCATTAGAACGTACTGTCCAACTCATTATGTATCTCCTACCCTGGTGATCTGCACTGGATCCTGTGTGAGTTTCAGCATTGCTCTTGCCCCTCTGGTAGAAGAACTGGATATAAAATAGACTGAGCAATGTCTTTGACTCCTTCCTAAAGACCACAATATGATCATGGCCCAATAAGGCCTAACATCCTCAAAGAGAGAAAAGGCTCTAAAAAATGAACCCAAGGATAACAGTGTGTTTTTCATAGTGCAGACTAATTGATAACATCAAAGGGGCCATGGCTTAATAATTTCCCTGAGGAATCCATTGTTGAGTTGATGTAAGAGTTAGGAAGGAAGCCTTATACTTATTTAGAAGGTAAATTTCGTGTCTGGCGAATAGTTTACATTCTCTAACTGTGTATGAATGAACTCCCACCTGGCATCAAACTTCTTTTTCTGAGTCATGTGTTGTGATTTGTTTGTGTGTTTCTAACTTTGTCTTCTCCATTTCCCAGTACATCATCTCTTCCTTGTTGTTGTTGTTGTCAGGTGCTGTCGAGTTGGTTCCGACTCATAGTGACCTTTAGCCATACTATACTCAAAATTTCTTTTCTGCAGTGTTTTAGGTGGTTATGCATTAGTGGAAAAAGACCACGCATAAATACACCCTAGCACGTAAAGAAAGCCTAGCATTTCATTTAATTAGCCATAGATTTTTAAACTTATCAGAAGCAACTACACAGAAATGGCAGGCAGCAGTGTATATTAGCACAACTTTCCCTAGCAGCTCTTATTCTGTAATTTGAGTCCTGAGGACCTTGTCAACTCAAGGACAATTCTCAGATTTGGGAAACAGTTTAATTTTAGCTGCATCAAATTTTTTTTTAATGGTTGTTGTTTTGTGTTTCAGCACCCTGGTTTCCCAGTGGTTAAGCACTATGGCTGCTAACCAAAAGGTCAGCAGTTCGAATCCACCAGCTACTCCTTGGAAACCCTATGGGGCAGTTCTACCCTGTCCTGTAGGGTCGCTATGAGTTGGAATCGACTAGATGACAACTTTTTTTTTTGGTTTTGTGTTTTAAGTGTGGCCTGAGTCAGCATGCCTAGAAAACTTACCCCTCCATGTGAATCATGCCCTTATGGAAAATAAATGGGCTAGCAGAATTGCTAAGGCAGCAAATGACCTGTTAGATTATTCTGTGTCTTTTTTGTTTATTATATAAAAAATGTATGTAAAATAAATATCTAGGTAGGTAGCAGGGATGGATTACTCAATAAACAAGGTATACATGGGCTTACTTGTGTTTACTTACTAATCCATAGTACAATTTCACCTGTTATTCACCATATCAAAGATGGTGAAACCCATGTGAAATTGTGCACTACATATTAGTAAGTAAACACAATTAAGCCCATGTGTATCTTGCTTATTTTAAGCCTGTGCATACCATACTGACTGGTTAATCTGCCCCAGTAGGTGGGTAGGTAGATAGATACATGGATGTGTGGATACATAAAAGGATGGATGGATGGAGAGAGGAAGATAGATGAAAAAGAAAGTAACAATCTTTATCTGGTACTTTTGTCTTTTTTTCTGAGGATACCACCTTCCTTGAATATTGCTAACACTGGGATCCTTTCATGATCTACTCTCTTGAAAATTATCCACACTTCATTTCCAATGTATATATAGTCACAATAATTAAAATTATGTTTAATCATAGGGTGGCACAAAAATATCATCATAGGATTTGGAAATAGCAAAATGTAATATATACAACAAAAGTCAACAATAACATATTTTAGTAAGACTTCAGAGCTGTACAGGGAGCAGCTGGCAAGAGGGCCAGATGTCTATCCATTCTCCCTAGAGTCAGGGAAACAGCACAGCAGCAACCATGCAATCTTGCCAAATTTGCTCTTGCAATTTGAATTGACTTGTGATTTCCCTGTTCTCAATTGAAAATTCAGGTGGTTGCCCCAATGGTGTGTGGCATTAAGTCTGCGTATTAAAAAAAAAAAAAAACTCGTAGCCTCTGAGTGGATTACGACTCATAGTGACCCTATAGGACAGTGTAGAGCTGCCCAAAAAGGCTTTTAAGGAGCGGCTGGTAGATTTGAACTGCTGACATTTGGTTAGCAGCTGAGCTTTTAATCACTGTGCCACTAGGGCTCCACTAAATCTGCACATACTAACTAAAAGTAGGAAAACTTTTGGCCAAGGAGGGAGCACTTGTCTTGCAGTTTCGTTCCCTCTCTAGACTTATTCATGCCTCAGTGCTGCTATTCACATGCTGCTCTTTCTGTTTTTGAAATGTGATCCTTCCTTGTTTTCTGTCCTGTACACTTTCAAAAATCCTATAGGACTCATTTCCTGAGACTCCTTGCAAACTCTTTTTAGTATTGCCTACCCTGAGTTGTAATCTTGGCTACCCTCAGGGACAGTTCTAGTCTGTCACATGGGCCACTGTGAGTTGAAATCAACACGATGACACCTAACAACAACAACCTTGAGTTGGAGTTGACTCAAAATGGCAACTGGTTACTCTGAACATAGAAGCCCCTTGGTGCTGAAAATGGTTAACCCTCAGCTGCCAACCAGAAAGTTGGAGGTTTGAGTCCCCTCAGAGGTACCTCAGAAGAAAGAACTGGCTATCTACTTCCAAAAAAATCAGCCATTGAAAACTCAGTGAAGCACAGTTGTACTTTGACACACATGAGGTTGCCATGAATTGGTGTTGACTCCATGACAACTGGTTATGGTTACCCTGAACATACCCATCTTCCACCTCTGCCTCCATCACCTGCCCAAAGCTTGGATATAACAGCGCTGTGATACACTGGGATTGTTTTCCTATCTCTCTTCCCAACTGTGCTGTGATAGCATAAAGTGCAAGGCTAGCTTATACTCATTTTTATAGCTTTCTTCAGCATCTAGCAGTAGATTGAATAAATAAATGGTTTTCCATCAAGTGTCCCTTGTTTTTATTGGAGAAAGACTGAATAATGAGCCCCATAATGTGGCAATTTGACTGAGTTTGAGATTTATGATCTTAAGCACTTTAAGTTTTTAGTGCAAATCAGAAAATGGATTCCTTTGAAATAAAAGAATTTGTCTCTCTTTATACCAGTGCTGCTATAGACATAAATAAAACACATAGGCAGTAGAACACCTTAAAAGATAAGTACTGTCTAAATGCACAGTCATGTCTTATAAATATGACATGTAATTTGGAAGAAATTAATTTTAATATGGTCATGAGGATGACTTTGTGTTGGTTCATTATTATGGAAGAAGGAAAGGCTTGTACAGAGCATATGAATAGTAAGTGCTGGGCTTACAGTCTTGCTTTAATGGTGTGGCAGCAAGAGTGTATTGGAGTTATCAGAGTGTTACTTAATAATGACACCATAATAATGACAGCCAAAAGTGTTTGATAACGAGAAGAGTATGTTAATTTTTATATCATATTTTTAGTCATCTGATCAAGAACTTCACTGTCAATTTGCAAAAAGCGAGTGGCTAGTTTATACTTTCCATTAACCAGTTGAGACATGGAAACTATATTGATTATAATTAACATTAAACTTTGTAAAGTATAGCGCTAAGGTTGTGCCTATTCTAATTTCCTTTTACTTGATACCTGGTAAGCATCAGCATTTAGTTTCTTTTGCTTCCCCCACCCCAAACTGTTTTTTATTGAAATATTGGAAAACAGAAAAAAAAAAAAAGGAAGAAAGTATAAATTATAGACTCACTGTCTTAGGCTGGGTTCTCTAGAGAAGCAAAACCAGTAAAGCATATATATATATATGTACATATATATATATGTATTTGTACATGAGTATATATATACACACATACATATATACATATATATATACATATATATATATATACACACACACACATACTATAGATAGCTAGAGAGAGAGAGAGAGTGATTCATATCAAGGAAATAGCTCATGTGGTTGTAGAGCCTGGAAAGTCTCAAGTCCATGGGTCAGGCGTTTAGGCTGGAGGCTTCTCCCGACTCACATAGCTGCAAGGGCTGATGAACCCAAGATCAGCAGGTCAGACGGCAGGCTGCTGGCTCAAGTCCCAAAAACCAGAGTTGCGATGATGAACCAAATGCAGGATCCAGAGAAGAGCAAAAGCCAGTGAGCTTTGCCAGAAAGTCCATCTATATTGGATGCAGGCCACACACCCCACCCACCCCACACCCCAAGAAAACTCTCTTTCAACTGATTGGCTGCTCATAGCAGATCTCATCATGGAGGTGATTATATCATTACATAACTGCCAAACTACATCATAACTGCCAAAGCACTGAGAATCATGGCCCAGCCAAGTTGACACACAACCTTAACCACCACACCTACCAAATGCAGAGCTAATCATAATAAACCTTTTGTTGCACAGAAGTAACTTCGCCACTGCCATAACCCTCATAAAGGAAGAGTTAGAATGCAAACCCAGGCAATCTGCCTCCAGAGACTGCACTTAAAATCATTAAACTATACTGACTCCACTGAAAGAGTACTTTCTGCATAAACATTGGAGATAGCTCCCTGAAAAGGTTAGCCAAACTTTGAATTAAGGCTCTAATATATGACATAATAGCTTTGAACCATTCCCTTTTACTGTGAGGCATGGTCATTTAAATCTGTAAGAGCAGCTGGTAATCTTGGATATTTTCTCAAAAAAAAAAAAAAAAATCAACAAAACGAGAAAGAAACTTCCCAGTATTTGGACAGGAAGATCAAGAAGGTCAAGTCTAACCTGAATTTTCTTGACATCCTTCAGCTGTGAGGCTCCATTTGCCTGAGAAAGTTTGGATATTTTCTTCCGTTCTCCTCATCCATTTTTTCTCTTTATATACTACATAGGGAAACTGTAGACATATTTTACTGTACTTACTATAGAAATATTTTACATTATATTAATCACAACTAATGCACATTTCTTGAACATAAGAGAAAAGTGGAGTCATGTTTATATGGTGCCTTGAAGAGTAGAAGGTATCTCTCATCACCAGTTGGTGGATGAGCTGTTGTTAACAGATTTAGAAAAAGTATCAAGTAACTGGCCCTCTCAACTATTGTTTCTCCTTTTTCCTGATATAAAAGTTTCTTCTCTCCCCTGCTGATGAAGGGTCAAGGTCCAATGCTAGCCTCTGTTGTACCATACCTTGTATTTCCCATTAGTTTAGGGATAGTCTCATTCATGTATTGATTCAACAAATGCTTGTTGAACTTTTGCTCGCCCTAACTCCATTGAGCTGGCAATCCAAAACTTGGCCGTGAGAAAATGCCATATTTTCGTATTTTAAAAGACGGCTCAGGATGACAAAGTAAAGTATTGTAATGAAATGTGCAAAGACCTGGAGATAGAAAATCAAAAGGGAAGAACATGTTTTCCATTTCTCAAGCTGAAAGAACTGAAGGAAAAATTCAAGCCTGGAGTTGCAATATTGAAGGCTTCTACAGGGAAAATATTAAATGATGCAGGAAGAATCAAAAGAAGGTGGAAGGAATACACAGAGTCACCGTACCAAAAAGAACTGGTCAATGTTCAGCTATTTTAGGAGGTAGCATATGATCAATAACTGATGGTACTGAAGGAAGAAGTCCAAGCTGCACTGAAGGCATTGATGAAAAACAAGGCTCCAGGAATTGACTGAATACCAATTGAGATGTTTCAACAAATGGATGCAGCACTGGAAGCCCTCACTCATCTATGCCAAGAAATTTGGAAGATAGCTATCTGGCCAGCTGACTGGAAGAGATGCATATTTGTACACATTCCAAAGAAAGGTGATCCAACCAAATGCGGAAATTGTCGAATGATATCATTAATATCACACACAAGGAAAATTTTTCTCAAGATCATTCAAAAGTGGCTGCAGCAGTTCATCAAAAGGGAACTGCCAGAAATTCAAGCCAGATTCAAAAGAGGACATGGAACAAGGGTTGTCATTGCTGATGTCAGATGGATCCTGCCTGAAAGCAGAAAATGCCAGGAAGATATTTACCTGTGTTTCATTGACTATGCAAAGGTTCATGAGGGACCTGTACTTAGAGCAAGAGGCAGTCATTAGGACATAACAAGGGGATACTGTGTGGTTTAAAGTCAAGAAAGGTGTGCATCAGGGTTGTATCTTTCCACCATACTTATTCAATCTGTATGCGGAGCAAATAATCCGAGAAGTTGGACTAATATGAAGAAGAACGTGGCATCAGTATTGGAGGAGGACTCATTAACAGCCTGCCATAGGCATATGACACAACCTTGCTTGCTGAAAGTGAAGAGGGCTTGAAGCACTTACTGATGAAGATCAAAGACCACAGCCTTCATTATAGATCACACCTCAACATAAAGAACACAAAAATCCTCACACCTGGACCAATAAGCAATATTGTAATGAATGGAGAAAAGAATGACGTTGTCAAGGATTTCATTTTACTTGGATCCACAATCAACACCCATGGAAGCAGCAATCAAGAAATCCAATGAGAAGGCAGGGCCAAGATGGTGGAGTAGTCAGATGCTTCCAGTGATCTCTCTTACAACAAAGACCCAAAAAAAAAAGTGAATTGATTATATATGACAATCTAGGAGCCCTGAATATCAAAGGGAAAGTTGAGGAATCAGACTGAGTGGCAGGGAGAGGGAGAGACAGTTCGGAAGCAACGAGGAGTTGCCAGACATTATCCGGTGGGAGCCAGAGCCCTTCAGGCTGGATCAGCTCGTGGTGTGTGGTGAGGCAAGCAGCAGCGCTCAGGAGGTGTTTTGCACATTAGGAGAGACTCAGCGGCAGAGAGTCTACTCGGGCTTCCAGAACCAGTGAGAAGCAGCCCTCGATTGGTGAAAGATAAGCACTTGTATCTGGCCTACTGCGCAGATCAAAAACACCCCCCTTTGGGAAAAATCTCTCTCCCATTTACCTCACCACTCCCTGCTCTGCACTGGGTCTGGGATGGTTTCAGCGACTGCTGAGTCCCTTGGGCTGGAAGTAGGACCCATCATGTGCCCTGAGCCATTCTCCTGGCCTTGGAGAGGGAACAAATTAACAGAGGAAAAAATAATCAGCCAGCTCCCCTAAGCCAGGAACTCAGGGTAGGCGCAACTCCTTTGCCTACGCACAGGCATAAGGAGTCCATGGACTTTGAGTGCCTTTCCCCCTGAAGAGACGTGTGGGGCCATTTCAACAGTGTAGGCCTTCATTACCACAGTACAACAGGGTATATTCCTGAAGTCTAACTTCAGCTGTTTCAGCTGTGAAGTGGCAGGTTCAAGACGTTTGACACTGCTCTGCTCATTAAGCAGGGTCCTCACATACTCACATCAGGGGCCTGAGGACTTGTGGCTCCACACATGCCACCTAGCCACCTGTGACAGGGGCCCAAGAATAAGTAGTGCCCCCCAGTACTTACAGCCAATGGCATTGGGTGCTTATAATCCAGCTGCAAAACCCACCGACCTATGTGCTCTAGGGAACAGAGACAAGCTTTCCTCCCGGACACTCGGGGGTGGCCATTGGCCCCCTGCCTTGCTCAGCATATGACTCCTGCTACAGCTGGATGCCTGTGCCTACACCAATCACCCATGCCTGTCTAGGACTGTAGGTGAGAGCCTGAACCACACACTTGGTAGCCGACTACCTGGACACCTGAGCTGAATCCATACAGGAGGAATGGGTGGACTCCTGGGGGGTCACATACTTAGTGGCAGGTCTGGCCACCTGGTGGTAGGATGTTGAAGCTTCAGGGGTGCCAGTGATTGGGCTAGCTCACATGAGCAGCCTATTTGAGCATATCAAAACAAAACAAACTAAGAAGCTAGGACACAGTAAGCAAACATAAAATAAAAAAATATAATAATGATGGCTTGGAGAAAACAGTCAATATCAAATCACATAAAGAGGCAGACCATGATGACTTCAGCAAGCTCCCAATTCCTCAACTTTCCCTTTGATATTCAGGGCTCCTAGATTGTCATATATAATCAATTCACTTTTTTTTTTGGGTCTTTGTTGTAAGAGAGATCACTGGAATTTCCAGAGGAATAGAATTTCTTGGAGTTAACAGAGGCAGAATATAAAATATTAATATACAAACCTCTTCAAGATATCAGGAAGGAGATCAGGCAAAACACAGACCATGCAATAGAGAAACTTAAGAAGATTGTAGAAGAGCATAGTGACAAATTTAACAGGCTGCAAGAATCTATAGAGAGACAGCAATTAGAAATCCAGAAGATTAACAATAAAATTTCAGAATTAGACAACTCAATAGAAAGTCATAGGAGCAGAATTGAGGCAATGGAAGCCAGAATTAGTGAGATTGAAGATAAAGCACTTGACACCAACTTATTTGAGGAAAAATCAGATGAAAGGATTAAAAGAAATGAAGAAACCCAAAGAATTATGTGGGACTTTATAAAGAGGAATAATCTACAAGTGATTGGAGTACCAGAACGGGGAGGATAACAGAAAATAGAGAGAATTGTTGAAGATTTGTTGACAGAAAACTTCCCTGATATCGTGAAAGATGAGAAAATATCTATGCAAGATGCTTATTGAACCTCACATAAGGTGGATCCCAAAAGAAAGTCACCAAGACTTATTATAATCAAACTTACCAAAACCAAAGCTACAGAGAGAATTTTAAGAGTGGCTAGGGATAAACAAAAAGTCATCTACAAAGAAGAGTCAATAAGACTAAGAAACCATGCAGGCAAGAAGGAAATGGGATGACATATATAAAGCCTTGAAGGAAAAAAACTGCCAGCCAGGAATTACATATCCAGCAAAACTGTCTCTCAAATATGATGGTGAAATTAGGGCATTTCCAGATAAACAGAAGTTTAGGGAATTTGCAAAAACCAAACCAGAATTACAAGAAATACTGAAGGGAGTCCTTTGGTTAGAAAATCAATAACATCAGATAACAACCCAAGACTAGAACACAGGACAGAGCAACCAGATATCAACCCAGATAGGGAAGTCATAAAAATAAAGCTAAAACACTGAAAATAGAGAAACAGAGATGTCAATATGTAAAAGATGACAACATTAAAACAAAAAAGAAGGACTAAAAAATGTAGTCATAGATCTTTCATATGGAGATTAAGTCAATTTGTTATAAAGAAATAAAAGACTGGCTTAAACTTAAGAAAATAGGGGTAAATATTAAGGTTACCACAAAGGAAACTAAGAATCCTACAAGTCAAAATAAAAAACAAGAAAAATATAAAGATCCAGCCAATACAAAATCAACAACAATGAAAAAGATGAAAAGAAAATATATAAAGAAAAATGACTCAGCACAGAAAATTAAGTGGAACAAAGAAACTATGAACAACACACAAAAGAAGACATCAAGGGGGACCTCATACCACCAAGAAAGCAACACCAGGGGCAGAGCTTGTCCTTTGGACCCTGCGTCCCTGCCCAGAGAAGCTCCTAGTCCGGGAGAACACTGATGAGAAGAAGGCCAACAGAAAGAGAAAGCCTTCCCCTGGAACTGATGCCCTGAATTTGGACTTTTAGCCTACTTTACTGTGAAGAAGTAAATTTCTCTTTGTTAAAGACATCACTTGTGGTATTTCTGTTATAGCAGCACTAGATGACTAAGACAGAATTTGGTACCAAGAGTGGGGTGTTGCTCTAACAGATAACCTAAATTGTGGAAGCAGTTTTGAATCTGAGAATGGATAGGGCAGTGGCAGCACCAAAGGACCAGCAGCAGCAGAGAACCTGCAACAGCAGAGAAGCGGCAGTGGCAGGGAACCTGCAGTGGCAGAGGAGTGGCAGTGGCAGAGAACCAACAGCAGCAGAACCAGGAGACCAGTGCAGGACAGCGCTGGAGCCGACTCACAGAGTGAGAGAGCTGAGGGCCTATGCACCCGAGGCTTTCTGCTGGAGTGGGGTGCCTCTGGGCACTGATTGGTGGACCTACTGAGCTTTGGAACACTTGCCCTAGCAGGGCAGATGCAGGCATGAGGCCCGAGGGCCAAGAGGCCACAGGACACAGAAGCAGAAGCTGAAGAGACAAGGGGCACAAGAAGCTGAGCTGCCTGAGTCTCAAAAGTTATGGCCATGACCTCAGGGGTTTCTAAGGGTGGAGCCATGGCCTCTGGTGTTTCTAAGCATGGAGTCGCCACTCAGATGGACTGGGAGAATTGTGCATCTAAAGCCCAGGGAGCAGAGTTGCTGTCCCAGTGGGCTGGGAAGGCGGAGCTGAAGCCCAGGGCTGAGGGGCTTCCACTCAGAATCTGGAGAGCGTGGCCAATACCTAGAGTCTGGAGGGCAGGGCCATTGTGTAAATTGTGTCAGAGAACAGAATATTATTTTCAAAGCCTTGAGGGCTAATGTAATGTGTTCTGCTGACTTGCTTGGTGCCTGTTATCACTTCTTTCCCTCCAGTTTCTCCCATTTGTAATGGAAATGTCTAGCTTGTGCCTGTTCTGCCATTGTACCTTT
>NW_004443970.1:13793721-13805534 GCF_000243295.1 Trichechus manatus latirostris
CTACACACCTTAGACTTAAAGACACAAACAAACTAAAACTCAAAGGATGGAAAAAAATATATCAAGCAAACAACACTCAAAAAAGAGCAGGAGTGACAATATTAATATCTGACAAAATAGACTTTAAAGCAAAATCCACCACAAAGGATAAGGAAGGACCCTATATAACGACTAAAGGGTCGATACACCAGGAGTATATAACCTTAATAAATATTTATGCACCCAATGACAGAGCTTCAAAATACATAAAACAAACTAACACCATTGAAAAGAGAGATAGACAGCTCAACAATAATAGTAGAAGACTTCAACACACCACTTTTGGTGAAGGACAGAACGTCCAGAAAGAAGCTCAATAAAGACACGTTAGATCTAAATACTACAGTCAACCAACTTGATCTCGTGGACATATACCGAACACTACCCCCAACAGCAGCCAAGTATACTTTCTTTTCCAGCACACATGGAACATTCTCCAGAAAAGACCACATATTAGGCCATAAAAAAACCTTAACAGAATCAAAAGCATCGAAATCAAAGCATATTTTCTGACCATAAAGCCTTAAAAGTAGAAATCAATAACAGAAAAAGCAAGGGAAAAAAAAATCAAACACATGAAAACTGAACAACACCTTGCTCAAAAATTACTGGGTTATAGAAGAAATTAAGGATCAAATAAAGACATTCATAGAATCAAACGAGAATGATAATACATCCTAGCAGAACCTTTGGGACACAGCAAAAGCAGTGCTCAGAGGTCAGTTTATAGCAATAAATGCAAATATCCAAAAAGAAGAAAGGGTCAACATCAAAACATTAACCCTACAACTGGAACAAGTAGAAAGAGAGCAGCAAAAGAAGCCCTCAGGCTCCAGAAGAAAGGAAGTAGTAAGAATTAGAGCAGAATTAAATGAAAGAGAGAATTGAAAAACAATTGAAAGAATTAACAAGACCAAAAGCTGGTTCCTTGAAAAGATCAACAAAATTGATAAACCATTGGCCAAAACTGACAAAAGAAAAACAAGAGAAGAAGCAGATAACCCATAAAAGAATTGAGATGGGTGATATCACAACAGACCCAACTGAAATTAAAAGAATAATAACAGAATACCATGAAAAATTGTACTATAACAAATTTGAAAACCTAGAGGAAATGGACAAATTTTTAGAAACTCACTACCTACCTAAACTAACACAAACAGAGGTAGAACAACTAAATAAACCTATAACAAAAGAAAATTGAAAAGGTAATTAAAAAACTCCCAACAACAACAAAAAAACCCTGGCCCAGATGGTTTTGGCAGAGAATTCTACCAAACATTCAGAGAAGAGTTAACAGCACTACTACTAAAGGTATTTCAGAGCATAGAAAAGGATGGAACACTCGCAAACTCATTCTACGAAGCCAGCATAACCCTAATTCCAAAACCAGGTAAAGACACCACAAAAAAAGAAAATTACAGATCAATATCCCTCATGAACATTGATGCAAAAATCCTCAACAAAATTCTAGCAAATAGAATTCAGCAACATTTCAAAAAAATAATTCACCGTGATCAAGTGAGTCTTATAACAGCTATGCAGGGTTGGTTCAACATTAGAAATACAATCAATGTAATACATCACATTAATAAAGCAAAAGACAAGAACCACATGATCTTATCAATCGATGCAGAAAAGGCTTTTGACAAAGTCCAATACCCATTCATGATAAAAACTCTCAACAAAATAGGAATAAAAAGGAAATTCCTCAACATAATTAAGGGCATTTATACAAAGCCAACAGCCAACATCATCCTAAATGGAGAAAGTTTGAAAGCATGTCCCTTGAGAACAGAACCAGACAAGGATGCCCTCTATCACAACTCTTATTCAACATTGTGCTAGAGGTCCTAGCCAGATCACTTAGGAGAGAAAAAGAAATAAAGGGCATCCAGATTGGTAGGGAAAAAGTCAAAGTATCTTTCTTTGCAGATGATATGATCTTATACACAGAAAACCCCAAAGAATCCATACGAAAACTACTGGAACTAATAGAAGATTTCAGCAAAGTATCAGGATATAAGATAAACATACAAAAATCAGTTGGATTCCTATACACCAATGGAGAGAACTTCCAAGAGAGAATCACCAAATGAATACCATTTAGAGTAGCCCCCATAAAGATAAAAAAACTTAGGAATAAATCTAACTAGAGACTTAAAAGACCTATACAATGAAAACTGCAAGACACTACTGCAAGAAACCAAAAGAGACCTGCATAAGAGGAAAAACATACCTTGCTCATGGACAGGAAGACTCAAGATTGTGAAAATGTCAGTTCTACCCAAAGCGATCTACAGATACAATGCAATCCCAATCCAAATTCCAACGGCATTTTTTAATAAGATGGAGAAAAAAATCACCAACTTCACATGGAAAGGGAAGAGGCCCCGAATACGTAAAGCATTACTCAAGAAGAAGAACAAAGTGGGTGGCCTCATACTACCTGATTTTAGAACCTATTATACCACCATGGAAGTCAAAACAGCCTGGTACTGGTACAACAACTGTTACATAGACCAGTGGAACAGAATTGAGAATCCAGACATAAATTCATCCACCTATGAGCAGCTGATATTTGACAAAGGCTCAAAATCCATCAGTTGGGGAAAAGACAGTCTCTTTAACAAATGGTGCTGGCATAATCGGATATCCATCTGCAAAAAACTGGAACAAGATCCATACCTCACACCATGCACAAAAACTAACTCAAAATGGATCAAAGACTTAAATATAAAATTGATAACGATAAACATCATGGAAGAAAAAATAGGGACAATGCTAGGAGCACTAATACACGGCATAAACGCGATACGAACCATAAGTAACAATGCACAAGCACCAGAAGAGAGGCCAGATAAATGATAGCTCGTAAAAATTAAACACTTATGCTCATCAAAAGACTTCACCAAAAGAGTCAAAAGACAACCTACAGACTGGGAAAAAAATTTTGGGTATGACAAATCCGATCAGCATCTAATCTGTAAAGTCTACAAGATACTGCAAAACCTCAGCAACAAAAAGAAACAAGCCAATTAAAAAATGGGCAAAGGATACGAACAGGCACTTTGCCAAAGAAGACATTCAGGTGGCTAACAGATGCATGAAGAAATGCTCACGATCACCAGCCATTAGAGAAATGCAAATCAAAACTACGATGAGATACCATCTCACCCCAGCAAGGCTAGCATTTATCCAAAAAACACAAAATAATAAATGTTGGAGAGTTTGTGGAAAGACTAGAACACTTGTACACTGTTGGTGGGAGTGTAAAATGGTACAACCACTTTGGAAATCAATTCGGCGCTTCCTTAAAAAGCTAGAAATAGAAGCACCATACGATCCAGCAATCCCATTCCTTGGAATATATCCTAGAGAAATAAGAGCCATCACATGAATAGCTATATGCACACCCATGTTCATTGCAGTACTGTTCATGATAGCAAAAAGATGGAAACAACCTAGGTGCCCATCAACAGATGCATGGATAAACAGATTATGTTATATTCCCATGATGGGATACTATGCAGAAATAAAGAACAACGATGAATCTGTGAAACATAACATGGAGGAATCTGGAAGGCATTATGCTGAGTGAATTTAGTCAGTCACAAAAGGACAAATATTGTATAAGACCACTATTATAAGAGCTCAAGAAGAGGTTTAAACACAGCAGAAAACGTTCTTTGATGTTTGCGAGGGTGGGGAGGGAGGGAGAGGGTTATTCACTAACTAAATAGTAGACAAGAATTATCTTAGGTGAAGGGAAGTACAGCACACACTACATGGGAAATCAGCACAAGTGGAGTCAACCAAAGCTAAGAAGTTTCCTGAATACAACCAAACACTTCAAGGGACAGAGTAGCAGGGGTATGGATCTGGGGACCATGCTTACAGGGGATATCTAGGTCAGTTGGCATAACAAAGTTTATAAGGAAAATGTTCTGCATCCTACTTTGGTGAGTGGCGCCTGGGGTCTTAAAAGCTAGCGAGCGGCCATCTAAGATGCATCAGTTGGTCCCAACCCCTCTGGAGTAAAGGAGAATGAAGAACACCAAAGTCACAAGGAAAGTATTGGCCCAAGAGACAGAAAGGGCAACATAAACCATAGTTCATCAGCCTGAGACCAGAAGAACTAGATGGTGCCCAGCTACCACCAATGACTGCCCTGACAGGGAACACAACAGAGAGTCCCTGATGGAGCAAGAGAAAAGTAGGGTGCAGAACTCAAATTCTAGTAAAAAGACCAGACTTAATGGTCTGACTGAGACTGGAGGAACCCCAGAAAGTATGGCCCTAGGACTCTCTGTCATCCCAGAACTAAAACCATTCCTGAAGCCAACTCTTCAGACAAAGATTGGACTGGACTATGGGATATAAAATGATACTCATAAAGAATGTTCTTCTTAGGTCAAGTAGATACATGAGACTAAATGGGCAGCTCCTGTCTGGAGGTGAGATGAGAAGGCTGAGAGTGTTACAAGCTGGTTGAATGGACATGGGAAGTCAGATGTGGAAAGGAGGAGTGTGCTGTCACAGTATAGGGAGAGCAGTTAGGGTCACATAACAATGTATGTATAAATTTTTGTATGAGAGACTAACTTGAATTGTAAACTTTCACATAAAGCACAAGAATAAAAAAAATCAATTGACACATTGCATTGGGCAAATCTGCGAAAGATCTCTTTAAAATGTTGAAAAGCAGTCACTTTAAGGAGTAAGGTAAGCCTTACCCAATCCATGGTATTTTCAGTCTCCTCATATGCATGTGAAAGCTGGACAATAAATAAGGAAGACCGAAGAAGAATTGATGCCTTTGAATTATGGTGTTGGTGAAGAATATTGAATATAGCATGGACTGCCGGAAGAACGAACAAATTTTTCTTGGAGGAAGTACAACCGGAACACTCATTAGAAACAAGATTGCAAGACTTCACCTCAGGTACTTTGGATATGATATCAGGAGGGACCAGTCTCTGGAGCAGGACATCATGCTTGGTAAATTAGAGGGTCAGTGAAAAAGACGAAGACCCTCAATGAAATGTATTGACACAGTGACTGCAACTATGGGCTTCAGCATAACAACAATTGTGAGGATGGAGCAGTACCAGGCAGTGTTTTCTTCTGTTGTACATGGGGTCACTATGAGTCGGAACTGACTAGATGTTACCTAAGTACAACCATATTTTCATATTTTGTTTGGTATTTCATTCATATTCATACTCAACACCATCACCCAATTTTGAGGAGAACATATGAGAATGTTCTGTGGAGCTTCTGATAGCAGGAACTGAAGCAGCAGCAGACAGATAATAAATTTTAATTGACTCCTTTATGTTTCTTTATGTTCCTTTGAGATGAAATAAGTTCATTTCAGAGTTCCTGGGTATCTAATATAATTAAGTTGCCCTCTGTCTCCCTTTCCTTCTCCTCTCTGATTTTCTTTCTTAAGTTGCCATCTCATGTATTGATGATGTGTGTCTCTTAACTTCCAACAACATTAGCTACCATCATGATTAGCAACTATGAGGGTTTTATTGAACCAAAGATTACTTCTCCTTTATTGATTACTCATTAGGGTAGCAGTTGTGTCCTGAAACTCAGGATAAATCTGGCTTGTTTAGTTTGTTAGGTTCTTGCTGCTGAGTCCTGCTGCAAATTATGTATCAATTGCTATCATCTTAAAAATGACAGATGCAATGCACGTCATTTATTATGCTGCAAGGAATTAAAGTCCAAATAGTGCAGTTTTGACATCTAAAATTAAAATACACTCACCTTGGCAAAACATAAATTTGAGGATATAGGAGGAGTCCTTTGTAAAGAGATTTGCTTATTTAAATAATCACCTAGTTCTCCTATTTATCCCTTGGTTATACGTTCTTCTGCTGACACAAAGGTCGGCAGTTCAAACCCACCAGCCGCTCCACAGGAGGAAGATGTGTCAGTCAGCTTCCATAAAGATTTACAGCCTTGGAAACCCTATGGGGAGGTTATACCCTGTCCTTTAGGGACCCTATGAGGCAGAATCAACTCGATGGCAGTGGACCTGGTTTAGTTTTTGGTTTATGTTCTTGTGGACGGATTCTTTACACTGGTTTAGTTTAACATTTAGAATGAATGTTTTTGGTTTTCTGTGTAAGCATATCCATGTAAGAGGAAAGCATTCATGGAATATTAGTAAAATAGTAATGAATCCTTTCTATGAAATTTTAAATGTGCTTGCTTTTGAAGAAGGTGCTGCTAATTTGTATTAAGCCTTAGGATTCACCCTAATAGGTATACATACTTACAGGTTAATAAATATTTAGGCAATGTGGCATTCTAAATAAGCATAGTTTTTAGATAATTAAAGCTTATCTCTTCAAGTGTTATAACTTCTATATTAGATGAGATGAAACTCTTCTAAAACACAATATTTCTTCATATGTTAAGAAGCTTTATTGAAGCTTCAGAGTCATTACCAGAAACGACAATTGTCATACTGTAGTGTGGTGGAGTGATGTTGTCAGAAGTTAGGAAGTCTGCTGGGGTATTTCTGAGAACATGTGCCTGGTTTTTAGTTTTTCACTCTCCTGCTCCACTGGTTAGCTGCCATATCTTACTTCTTTCTATAGTGTTTTTGCCAAGCAACAATATAAGCAGATTCAGGAGAGTAGAGGAAAGAAGATACCAGGATTAGGAGACAAGTGAATTCAGGCCAAGGAGCAAGGAGATGCTGTAAGTCTAGGATAGAAATGCATTAAAAGACGAAGGAGCAAACTGCTATCATAGATTCAGAATATGAAGCAGAACTTGCAGTGGAAGCTATATTAAATAAGGAACTGTTAAGAAAGAGCCCTGGTGGCTCAGTGGTTAAGAGCTCAGCTGCTGACCTAAAGGTTGGCAGTTTGAATCCACCAGCTGCTCCTTGGAAATGCTATGGGGCAGTTCTACTCTGTCCTGTAGCGTCGCTGTGAGTTGGAATCGACTCGTCAGCAACAGATTATTAAACAGGAATAAGGGGCCAGAGTAAATGGGCAGTGACCAAGGGCCATGAAGTTAGAAAACAGGAAAAAAATAATCATGTTACATGGTTTATTTAGTATGTGCAACATCTAACCAGTTCAACATAGTAAAGAAAAACAACCAGTCAAGCAAGAGTAAAATTAGAAATTACTAGCTGTTCCTCTTTGTCCTAGTCTTAGATTTCCAATTGACTGTAGGTGGCTAAGACCTTGCAAGGTGAGTTTTCTATCACAGACAGTCTCATTGGTTCTGCAGTTGCCTAATTCTTGAAAGACATAGGCTCAGCTTTCCTAGGGAGTCAACAATGCCTAACACTAACTTCTGAGTGCATTTGATTTGCACCTTCCAATCCACTGGGTTCTAGGGAGTTGTATAGCTAATATATATTGAATTATATAGATAGTATTGTTAAAATCATGTGTAAAATCTGAGTCATTAGTACTTTAAGCAAGAATCCAAAGAGCTCTCATAAATCAAGTTATGGGCTTAGAACAGTGGTTCTCACCTGGGGGTGATTTGTTCCCCCTCGGGATTTAGGAAATATATGGAAACATATTTTGGTTGTCACAACTCTTGACAACAGGTTGGTAGAGGCCAGGGATGCTGCTAAACATCTTACACTACACCAGTATTGTTGTTATTCGGTGCTGTTGAGTCAATTTTGACTCATAGTGACCCCATGTGACAGAGTAGACCTGCCCCATAGGGTTTCCTAGGCTGTAATCTTTATGGGAGCAGATTGCCAGATCTCTCTTCCAGGAAGCTGCTGCATGGGTTTAAACTGCCAACCTTTTCTTAGCAGCCGAGTGCTTCACCATTGTGCCACCACACCAAAACAAACCCATTACTATCGAGTCAAATTTCAATGCCTAGCAACCCTATAGGATAGAGTAGAACTGCCCCGTAGGGTTTCCAAGGCTGTAAATCTTATACAAGAGACTGCTCTGCCATGGAGCAGCTGGTGGATTTGAACCACCGACGTTTTGGTTAGCAGCTGAATGTTTAACCACTGTGCCATCAAGGGTCCAAAATAGTGCCAATGTTGAGATTTGGTAGCTTAGCACAAGTATGAACCTAAGACATGAAAGCGGGGTCTGCAAACATGTATAAACACTGTCAGACTTGTCTAGGGGCCACAAAAAACAAAAAAACCAAACCCGTTGCCATCGAGTCAATTCCGACTCATAGAGACCCTGTAGGGCCACAGGGTGATATAAAATAGGAAACCCCAGGGAGGTAGTATCACCTTTGGAAGAGCAGTGGGCCATCTGACCAGCAGAAGACCTTGTTTCATCTCCTCTGCCTGAGATTGAATAGAAGTGACTTCTATGAAGATATTTCTATATTGACATAGACTGAGCTCTTGGCAGTCAGTCACTTCAGTAGAAGGAATCGCTGTAACGGAGGGGCAGCAGTATCTGGTTATACCCTTTGCTTCCCATTAAAGAAGCCATTTTAAGATGCCAAAATGAGGCAAGGCCAGTGTTGGAGGTGAGGGAGAGTGAATAGGTTAATAAGACTGGAAGGGAGAGGATGTGATGCTAACTGATTCATTTGGGATACACATGTCCATCATACAATCTTATAAGCTCTCCAACTTTATCTAATGACTCCTTGCTATAGGGAATCAAGGGGCCAGAAGTTTCTGCCTCTGCTCACCAACTCAAGACTGTTCCATGCTGCCTCCATATGTGGACTGAGCCACTTTGGCTAGTGGACCTGGGGTCCCCTGGACAACTATCTGATCTTCAATCCTGACCAAGAACGATTCATCTTATGTTTGGCCTTGGCTGCTCTCCATTAAGTTGAGATCATTATAGTAGAGGTTTTTTATATGACTATATTAATAAGTTTTACATACTAATTCCATTCAGCTAGACAGATCCCAGGTGTCTCCACTTTAATGCTGATTTTAAAGGAATTAGAGAAGTTGTATCAAAGACAACCTGATTTTACAGCTCCTGTTAATAAAAGTTTGAGTGAATGAGTGAATGAATAATGTAAGAGTTAAGTGAAGTATTTTGCAATTATGGTACCAGAAGCACAAAGAAAAAAAAAAAACAGTATGAAAAGTATAGATCTTTTCAAAAGGAAAGCAAATTAATTTTTGTAAAATAACTTTTTCCAGAAAGTACTTTTTTGACTGATGCAGCTTCCCCATAACATTTACAGTCCTATACAATTTTTAGAGCAGATATAATTCTTTTCCTTCTTGGGCTTCGTATAAGGGAAGTTGTAAGAAACCCAATCCACATTTGTTACACTGAATTGAAAATAATTTATCTTGCAACTGAAATGGCAAAGATGCACCATCTAAAGTTGTATCAAGACAAAAGAGCTAAAATGGAATAGAAGGAATTTTGTTCCCGTTCACTAAGGAAAATGCTTTCAGCTCATTTGTCCTCAAAAAATACTTTGGCAATAGATGAAGGAGAAGCATATGTCAATATGTAGTAATTTGATACTTTAAAATATAATACTGTGAAAATGCAGGTTATTAAAGGAGAATATAATATCCATTTATAGGTATCTTTAAAAATTATGGGTTGGCATTTGTGACACTGGGGTTAGGCTGCCCTCAATTTTTTCACCTTAATCTCAGAACAAATGGGCTGCGTGGGTAAGGCGGTTGAAGGACTTGGGAAAGATGTTGCTCAGAAACCTATTTATTAACATGCTGTATACTTCTAAGTCATATTCTCTCCTCCCTTCCTCTTCTTTTATTTCTACTTCCTTCCTTCCTCCCTCTCTCTCTCCCTCCCCCCTCCCTCCCTCCTTCCTTCTTCCCTCCCTTTCTCCCTCCTTTCTTTCTTCCTACTCCCCTCCCTTTCCTTCTCTTCTTTCTTCCAGTGTCTTTCTGTCTGTGTCTCTGTTTCACCTTTCCTCATTTTCCTTCTCTTTCTCTCTTTCCTTCCCTGCCCGTGTCCCAGACTGCCAAGAGTAAATATGGGCTCATTGTTGGGACCTTCTCCCAAAAACAAGGGAGACTGGGGGTCAAATTCAAGGGAAGGAAATGGCAAAGCAGTCAGTATGGCCAGAAGAGAGAGATGGATCACTCCCAGCCACTGTGAGTGGAAAGAATACCACCAGGAACCACTGAAGGTGCAGTCATTATTGACTACCATTCATTAATCTTCAGAGAATGTTTATAATTTTCATACAGTTATCAAAGGGGATCGTCACCTCAAAAAGATGACAAAACATGGCAATAGGCTATATTTTTAGGGCAGAAGTTTGATTTATTCCTAAGGTTTTTAGGAGAAAAAAAGCTGATGACTTATAAACTGTTTCCTCAAATAATTGCATATTATTTCCAGAATATTAGAAACTTTTCAGAATCTAATCAGTTTTGGACCCTTTGTCAGAAAATACATACATACTCATACCATTTTCATATAATCCTGTAATATTTTGGAGTGATTGAGAAGCTTATCCATGGGACTGTCCATGATCTTATATTGTGAAATATGGTTTTTTTTAAAACATCTTTTTTTTTTTTTTTACTGTACTTTAGGTGAAGGTTTACAGAATAAATACTTTCTCATTAAACTGTCAGTACACATACTGTTTATGACATTGGTTAACAACCCCACGACATGTCAAAACGCTCCATTCTCAGCCTTGGAGGACTTTTTTTTTTTTTTTTTTTTTGGTGAAAATATACATAGCCAAAGATACACCATTTCAAAAATTTCTACATGAACAGTTCAGTTACATTGATTGCATTCTTCCAGTTGTGCAGCTATTCTCACTTTAGATGAAGGTTTACAGAACAAAATAGTTTCTCATTAAACAGTTAGTATACATATTGCCCTATGACAATGGTTAAGAACCCCACTACATGTCAACACTGCCCTTACTCAACCTTGGGTTCCCTATCACCAGCTTTCCTGTCCCCTTCTGCCTTTTGGTCCTTGTTCCTGGACAGCTGTACCTCATTAGTTCCGTTTTGTTTTGTGGGGCTGTCCAATCCCCGGCTGAACGGTGAACCTCAGGAGTGACTTCACCACTGAGCTAAAAGTGTGTCCAGGGGCCATACTCTTGGGGTTTCTTTAGTTTCTGTCAGGCCAGTAAATCTGGTCTTTTTTTGTGTGTTAGGATTTTGTTCTACATCCTTCTCCAGCTCTGTCCAGAACCCTCTGTTGTGATCCCGGCCAGAGCAGTCAGTGGTGGTAACCAGGTACCATTTAGCTGTACTGAACTCAGTCTGGTGGAGGCCTTGGTAGCTGTGGTCCGTTAGTCCTTTGGACCAATCTTTTTCTTGTATCCTGTTGTCTTCGTGCTCCCTTGCTCCCAAAGGGGTGAGACCAGTGGAGTATCTTAGATGGCTGCTCACAGGCTTTTAAGACCCCAGCTGCTACTTACCAAGGTAGAATGTAGAACAATGCCTTTATAAACTGTGTTATGCCAGTTAAGCTAGATGTTTCCAGAGATCCTGGTCCCGATAGCCCTCCGCTCAGCAATTCAGTCCCTCAGGGAGTTTGGATATGTCTATGGAGCTTTCATGACCTTTCCTTGTACAAGTTGTGCTGGCTTCCCCTGTACTGTGTACTGTCTCATCCTTCACCAAAGTTACCAGTTGTCTATTTAGTATTTCCCCCCTCACACCTCCCATCCTTCGTAACCAACAAAGATTGTTACTTTTTGTATGTAAACTTTTTCATGAGTTTTTAAAATAGAGGTCTCATACAATATTTGTCCTTTTGTGATTGACTTATTTCACTCAGCATAATGTCCTCCAGTTTCATCCATGTTATGAGATG
>NW_004443970.1:13806136-13833605 GCF_000243295.1 Trichechus manatus latirostris
TCTTTTGGTGAAGTCTTTTGAAGATCATAGGTGTTTGATTTTTAGAAGATCCCAGTTATCTAGCTTATCTTCTGGAATTTGTGTGTTGATGGTTATGGTTTGTATCCTGTTAATGCTGTGTATTAGGGCCTCTAGTGTTGGTCCTGTTTTTTCTCCTATGAACTTTATAATTTTTGGCTTTATATTTAGGTGTTTGATCCATTTTAAATTATTTTTTGTATATGGTGTGAGGTATGGGTCCTGTTTCATTTTTTTGCAGATGGATACCCAGTTTTGCCAGCACCATTTGTTAAAAAAACTGTCTTTTCCCCGTTTGATGGACTTTGGGCCCTTGTCGAAGATCAGGCGACTGTAGGTGGATGGATTTACATCTGTGTTCTCAATTCTGTTCCATTGGTCAATGTATCTGTCGTTGTACCAGTACCAGGCTGTTTTGACTACCGTTGTTGTATAGTACGTTCTGAGGTCGGGTAGTGTGAGTCCTCCTACTTTATTCTTCTTCTTCAATAATGCTTTACTTATTCGGGGCTTCTTCCCTTCCATATAAAGTTAAGGATAGTTTTTCCATCTCTTTGAAGAATGTTGGTGGTATTTGGGTTAGGATTGCATTCTATTTGTAAATTGCTTTGGGTAGAGTTGGCATTTTCACAATGTTGTGTCCACCTATCCGAAATATGGTTATTTTGTGGATTTTTTCCCATAGACTATACAGCCAATGTTTACATGATAAAAGATAGAATGCAGATATATTTTTATATTGCCTATAACATGATTAATTAATTAAAATGGTGCTAAATCCTATTATCCAAACTATTACCACAGCAGTATTCAAAAAGATTTTACAAGCTAGTTGGAGAAAATTTAAATGCTGTCCTTTGCTTCTATTTGCTATTTGCTTTAGAATGGGTTTCTTCTCCATTTTGAATCTAGTAACAGTAACCATAAGGAGCCCCGGTGGCGAAATGGTTAAGTGCTCAGCTACCAACCAAAAGGCAGGTGATACGAACCCACCAGCAGCTCCTAGGGAGAAAAGACCTGGTGATCTCCTATAAAGATTGCAGCTTAGGAAACCCTATGAGGCAGTTCTATTCTCAATGGCATATGACAACGACAATAACTGTAGCAGCAGCTACTTCCATCAATGGAATATACTGTGTACGCCAGATACCCTCTAACAGGTTTTATATACATTATCTCATTTAATTCTCACACTGATTTTATTGGGTAGTTCCATTATGTGGATGTTATTAATTCTCTTTACAAATGAGAATATTATTTGAAATAACTTGGCAGAAATTACAGACAGTAAGTGGAAGAGCTGGCATAGCAAGCTCTGATGGCCTCAGTCTGTAGTCCTTTCTTTTTCTAAGGGACCTGATAGAGTGAATGCCCATGCAGCCTCACCTCCTGAATAAAGAATGCTAAGAAATAAAAAAGGGAGAATGAAGACTATGTTGGCTAACTGCTGATACAGGCAGATTTTTCCAGGTCTCTAAATAGAAAAACAATGGCCCTTAAATCCCACACAACAGCAGCTGTCCATGGCATTGTTCTTATGCAATGGTGCCAGTGTAAAAAATTGTGGAAATGAATTTGTGTTGCAACAGCAAAATACCAATGGAGACCGTAGTCAGTCTCAGGAGAGTGATATGGAGAGAACTTATCTAGAGAGAAGGATACAGGAGAGAATTATTGTGGGTATTTAGATGCTCATGTCAGCAACCATATTGTAAGAATAATCCATCTGTTCTGATAGGCTGTGGGTGAAACTTCAAAGTGTGCCCAGATGTCCAGGAGATAAGCAGCTCTTTGCTAAGGGCAAAATTATAGAATATTAGAACATACTTCTCAGACTGATAAAAGTTTGGGGGGGGGAGGTGAAGATGTTTTTAAAAATGTTTCCCTAATCCTGTTTTACTACCACACAAGGAGTTACTCCATAGAGCCAATAACAGTAGATTTAGCCTAGCTTAAAAGAGCTTAAATCTTGCATGGTTTGCTAAACTCTTTTTTACTAACTTCCCTTCTTCGGGAAATATAAAGTATGGTATCTAGGGCCCTATATAAAAGTAAGGAGCCCTGGTGGCACAGTGGTTAAGTGCTTGGCTGCTAACTGAAAGGTCGACGGTTCGAATCCATCAACCACTCTGTAGGAGAAAGATGTGGCAGTCTGCTTCCATAAAGATTAAACCAAAAAACAAACAAACAAACAAACCTATTGTGTCAAATCATTTCAGACTCTTAGCGACCCTATACTACAGAATAGAACTGCCCCATAGGGTTTCCAAGGCTGTGTAAATCTTTAGAGAAGACGACTGCCACGTATTTCTCTCACAGAGCAGCTTGTGGGTTCAAACCGTCAGACTTTCATTTAGTAGCCAAGCATGTAACCACCGCACCACCAGGGCTCCTCCTTAAAGATTACAGCCTTGGAAATCCTATGGGGCAGTTTTACTCTGTCCTATAGGGTTGCTAGGAGTCTGAATCGACTTGACGGTAATGGGTTTGGTTTCTTTAATATAAAAGTATCCCATACTTTAAAAATAGCAAAGATGGTATTATTCAATAATATGTGGAAATGCTACTAACTTGTGCTTTGAGTACTTTTAAAATACAAGCTTATCTGTTGAAATTTTAATGGCACCCAAACATTTAAAAAGGGGAATTCTTTTTAACCCAAATGAGCAACTAATGTGGGTTTTTCAGGCTTTCCAAGGAGACGGAGAGGTGGCCTATGATATTCTACAATGCTTCAGAGCAAGGATTTGGGGGTCAAGCAGAGAGTGAGCATCCTTCAGATGTGATATTTAATACCACAGTGAACTTAGACAAGCTACCTAGTCTTTCCAGCCTCAGTTCCCCTATCCTCTCTGGGGAATAATACAACCTCAGAAGTTCCTTGTGAAGATCACTGTAATTTAGAAAACTCAGGAAAATCTCCAGCCATGGTGTCCTGCCCATAGAGAAAGTTCAATTAATTGATATTATTGGTATTTTGCAGTCATTTAGGCTCTCACGTTCATATCACAGACTCATTATTTTCCCTTTTGTCTGTATGTTACTTTTCTCCAAAAGCAATATAAAAAGTAACAGAAAGAATCCAAGTGAAAAAATCACCTACATTTTTCCATCACTAAATGAAATTAATGTTTGCCATTAATCTATGTTTCTTTTCTCAGAGATTATTTTAGTTTCCTAGAGCTGCAGAATACCACAGACTGGGTGGCTTTGAAGAACAGAACTTGATTGTCTCACAGTTATGGAAGTTAAGCACTCAAATTCGGGGTGTCAGGAGGGCCACGCTTTCTCTGTCTGCTATAGGAGAAGATACTCCCTTGTCTCTTTCAACTTCTGGTGGCCCAGATGTTTCTTGGTGTTTTTTAGCTTTTAGTTACGTCTTCACATTGTGTTTCTCTTCTCCCTTTGTGACTGTGTCTCCGGGTCTGTTCTTCATTTTATGAGACCTCACTCAGAAGGGATTAGGCCCCACACGGCTACTGTATGACCTATTTAACTGAGAATATCTGCAAAGAAAAACCCTGTTGCCATGAAGGTCAGATTCACAGATACAGAGGTTAGGACTTCAACATATCTTTTTGGTGGACACAATTCAATCCATAACATAGGTGTCTATTAATTTTTTTTCTTATTTTCAGAGATTCTATAGTTTTATATGTTAAATATCAGCACTCTATCATGCGTGCTCTCCATTTGGCTACAGTTCCCTGTCTTTTGTGCTGTCCCTGCCAATGAAGTAGATTGCAGTTCTTTACAAATGAAATGTGGAAATGTAGAGAATGCAGTTTTGTTTCACACAAATGGAGCCATATTACATGAGTTTTTGTAACTTGCTTTTGTACTTCGCAATATGTAGTGAGCATGCCTCTAAGTTAAGGACAGTAAGTTACAGAAGTACAAGTTCCCAATCATAAGGATGTGTGTTGTTGTTACTAGGTACCGTTAAGTCAGCTCTGACTCATAATAACTCTATGTATAACAGAATGAAAGGCAGCCATGCTCACAATCATTGATACATTTGAACCCATTTTTGGAGCCACAGTGTCAATCCATCTCATTGAGGGTCTTCCTCTTTTTCACTGACCCTCTACTTTACCAAGCATGTTGTATTTCTCTAGCGGTTGGTTCCACCTGACAACATATCCATAGCAAGCAAGATGGAGTCTCTCCATCCTTGCTTCTAAGAAGCAGTCTGTATGCACACAACTATTTATTGCAGTATTGTTTGTGGTAGCAGAAAAGCTGAAAACATCCTGAATGTCTATCAGTAAATAAACTAAGGTACATTTATATTCCCACAAACTGTCTGTCAATTGGTTGTACTGTGGTGGCTTGGGTGTTGCTAAGATGCTGGAAGCTATGCCATCTGTATTCTACATATCAGCAGGGCATTAATGTGAACAAGTTTTAGCAGAGCTTCCAGACTAAGACAAACTTGGAAGAAAGGCCTGGTGATCTACTTCCAAAAATCAGTCAGCGGAAACCTTATGGGTCATAACAAAACATTGTCAAACTCACTTGCTTTGGACACATCATCAGGAGGAATCAATCACAGGAGGAGGACATCATGTTTAGTGAAGCAGAGGGCCAGTGAGGGTGAAGGAGACCCATGGTGAAATGGATTGGCAGAATAGCTGCAACGATGGACTCGAACATCCTGGTGATCATGGGATGACACAGGACTGGACAACGTTTCTTCTGTTGTACCCAAGATCACTGTGAATTGGAGTCAACTAAACAGTAAACAATACATCCATATTATGGAACATTATGCAACTCTGTAAAAAATATTTAGAGTTCCATTTATAAACGTAATTTTTTAAGTTGGAGAAGAAGTCAGTCTTTATTTAGTTCAATGTCCTCATTTTACAGATCAGGAAATTGAGGCTTGAAGTAACTTGCTCAGCTTCGGTCTTTGAAAGAGCCGGGACTCAAGGCTGGCTCTTAGTCCTGGGCTCATTCTCCGGCCTCCCATTCCTGGCACATACTGGCTACCAAGTTCACTTTGGAGCAGAGGGTCAGCGGGGATGGCTCTGCATATGAATTTGCAGCATTCATTAAAAAAAGCCTTTTAGTATGGCATCTTCCGAAGTGTGATTTTTAAAGAGAACATTTACTGTACCGGAGAGTGTGCAACATGAAAACTGCATTAGGTGGTTTTTGGTTACAGCACATGGTTAGTGTCACCCGCTGTCACTCATTTGTTCCCTGACTGATTTTCCTGGGGAAGGTCAGAGCCCTGTGTTACTTTGCTTTGCAGCACCATGGTAGGGTCCTGAATATTTAATCACACTGCTCTGGTGAGAAGGGGGCATGGCGGTGAGCTCCAGGGGAGGGTGTGCAATGTGATCCTCCTCAGACTGCTGTTTGGAAATGAATCCTTAGGGCACACTCAAGGACATCCAAAAGGCACAGAGGAATCCAAGGCATTCTTTGCCTTCAGCTACACAATGAAATTTAGAATGGGGAAACAAAGTTCCAAAAGAGGTCTTAATTTTTGACATCTGCTAATATTTTGTGTTATGTAAGATAAAATAAGAATGTATAGTTCTGGGAGACTGGCAGCAGTTATATTTTGTTGTTGTTATATTGCCTTATTTTCCATAATGGCTTGCCAATGTGTGTTATCCTATCCAATTTAATGTGAAAGTTACATGTCCTGGCAGCCCTAGTTGTTATCATAATATGATGTAGGTAATTATTAGCTGCAGGACTAGGATACGTGTTTTGTTTTGTTTTTTTGTTTGGTTTTTTTTTTTTTTTTTGGTATTCAGTCTATTGCATTAGTGTAGTTATAAAAAGGGCATCAGTGGAAACTTCATCAGCAACCTAGCAAGAAAGATTACTCACACTGAGGAGAATTTTCCCTGGATATGATGCTGAAAGGTTGGCAGTTCAAACTCACAGGGAGGTACCTTAGAAGACAGGTCACAGCCTTAAAAATCCTATGGAGCAGTTCTACTCCGCATATGTGGGCTCACCATGAATCAAAATAGACTCAACAGCAATTAACAACAACAAAAATAGATACGATGGAGTCCCTGGGTGGTACAAATGGTTAAGCACTTGGCTACTAACCAAAAGGTTGGCAGTTCAAAACCAACCACAGTCACCTCTGAAGAAAAGTCTACTTTTGAAAAATCAGCCATTGAAAACATGCAGTGCCGTTCTCGTCTGTTGCACATGGGGTCACCATGAGTTGGAATTGACTCCACGGTAAGTGGTTTGATTTTTTTTTTTTTTAATATGTATATATCACTGTTCCACAATCGGCCCCTGGTCTTGTTCTGACTGATGATATTGAGCTTTTCCATCGTCTCTTTCCACAGATGTAGTCGATTTGATTCCTGTGTATTGCAACTGGCGAGGTCCACATGTATCCAAAACCAAAAACCAAATTCCGATTCCAACTCATAGTGACCCTATAGGACAGAGTAGAACTGCCCAATAAGGTTTCCAAGGAGCGGCTGGTAATCTGAACTGCCTAACTTTCGGTTAGCAGCCAAATGCTTAACCACTGTGCCAACAGGGCTACTTCCACATGTATAGCCGCCATTTATGTTGTTAAAAAAGGTATTTGCAATGAAGTTATTGGTCTTACAAAATTCTATCATGTGATCTCCAGCATTGTTTCTGTCACCAAGGCCATATTTTCCAACTACCGATCCTTCGTTTTCAATTTTCGAATTCCAATCACCAGTAATTATCAATGCATCTTGGTTGCATGTTTGATCAATTTCAGACTGCAGAAGTTGGTAAAAGTCTTTGATTACTTCATCTTTGGCCTTAGTGGTTGGTGCATAAATTTGAATAATAGTCGTATTAAGTGGTCTTCCTTGTAGACATATGGATATTACCCTATCACTGACAGCGCTGTACTTCAGGATGGATCTTGAAATGTTCTTTTTGACGATGAACGTGATGCCATTCCTCTTCCATTTGTCATTCCTGGCATAGTAGACCATATGATTGTCTGATTCAAAATGGCCAATACCAGTCCATTTCAGCTTACTAATGCCTAAGATATCAATGTTTATGCATTCCATTTCATTTTTGATGACTTCCAATTTTTCTAGTTTCATACTTCGTACATTCCGCATTGTGATTATTAATGGACATTTGCAGCTGTTTCTTCTCATTTTGAATTGTGCCATGTCAGCAGATGAAGGTCCCAAAAGCTTGACTGTACCCACGTCATTAAGATCAGTTCTACCTTGAGGAGGCAACTCTTCCCCAGTCATATTTTGAGTGCCTTCCAACCTGAGGGGCTCATCTTCTGGCACTGTATTAGACAATGTTCCACTGCTATTCATGAGGTTTTTACTGGCCTATTTTTTCAGAAGTAGATCACCAGGCCCGTCTTCCTACTTTGTCTTAGTCTGTAGGCTCTGCTGAAAACTTTCCACCAGAGGTGACCCTGCTGGTATTTGATATACTGATGGCAAAGCTTCCAATATCACAGCAACACTCAAACCACTACAGTACAACAAATATCACTAGTAAATATTGTTTCTGTGATCGTCTAATATTTCTAGATGTTTTACATAAGTGAGAAAATTTTTATTCTGGAACAAATAGGGAATTTATTTCTTTTTAACTGCCATCCTTCTTATTTCTCATAAACTTCTGGCATGGTTCTTTGTTTTCTTGTCTTTAAATTTTAAAATTTGTTTTATTTGTGTCTTTTACTAGCTAAAACTTAGTATGTGTTATGATAAATAAATAGTTAAAGCAGTTCAATCTCAAGTGAAAAACAGGGCAGTGCCGTTTATAACTGGGACGTTTGACAACAGCCTTGTAGGTTACTTCCGTCTTCTTCAGGGATTCATCCATATTCAGCTTTAACTGCCACATCCATGTGGATGACTTCTACATGTGACCTTCAACCTTGACCTTTCTTCTGAAGGCTAGATCAGCACTTTTCAATGCTTATTATGTATCTTAACTTAAACTTAGAAACTTAGAAACCTGACCTCTACCTTGTATATAATAACATTTCATAAATATTTCATGAATCAGCTCATGTTTATACCTTGAGTGAGTGGTGGTGGTGGTGGTGGTGGAGTCAACAAATTTTTTACTTCTTTTAATTAAAAATAAAAATTGTAAATACTAGTTTCCTTTCCTTAGTTACTTCAAACTTAAAATTGTCTTTTTTTTTTTTTTTTTTTTGAGGTCTCATAAGAAAATGAGGTAGAAAGTCCTGTGCCTTTCATTTAAAAGAAACCAACCCTGCAATAAACAAAAGACAAACCAAGAAAAAGCTATTGATTGGAATTCGGCTCAGTTATATTGATATTAACCAAATAGCACATATAACATGATAATTGAAAAAAGAAAGACTGATCTCCAACAAATTAATAGAAGGAGGGAAGAGAATAGCATGCTAGGATCCTAAAGTTTAATCACATATATGTGGCCTAATTGTTTTTAAATACATTAGCTGTTCTAATGAAATGCTGTAAAAAGGCAGTGTCGTCAGGCCTGTCTGTCCATTAAATGAGAAAGGACACCACAAGAATGCTTGTAGCTGAGGACTTTTGCTGAAGCCGAGGAGCCACCTGATTCTTTTAAATTTGCTTATTGATTGCCTTTAACTGAAAAATGAGGGTTCCTTGACTCACCTGTGATTCCTTTTGAAATGGGTGGTTGGGGACACATACCAGCCTCTCTGCCATCTGCAGATGGTTTCAGCAGTTGTTTATGCTAAGGATATCTGGGCATCTTCCCTGATGTATATCTAGTTTGTTTTTGGCCAGCTCTCTTGTCAACCTTACTGAGATATCTGGGGAATTAATGGGACTTTTATAGAGCCATAATTTTGTCATCTTCATCTTGCTCTCTGGCTCCGAGATGGTAGTTGGCTTAGGTTCCTTTGATTATCGATAACCAGTAACCAGTTGCCATCTCCACTCTGACTGATGATGACCCCATATATGTAAGTGTAGAGCTGTACGCCACAGGGTTTTCAATGGCTGATTTTTCATAAGTAGATCACCAGGCCTTTCTTTCAAGGCACCTCTGAGATGACTGCAACTTCCAACCTTTATGTTAGCAGCCGAGTACATTAACTATTTACTGTTTATGATAAGTACTAGGAGTACTTACTAAATTTTTACCTTCTCTGCCCCATGCTCATGGATTCTGAGTCTGAATATTGAAGGTGAAACCCAAGAAATCTGCCTTTTAAGCAGGCATTGTGATGAAAACAGGCCAAAGCCCATACTTTGAGAAGAACTGGGTAGGAGTGTAGATAAAGTTGAGTGGATAAGCTTCAGTGATCTCAATTTAAAAAAAAAAAAAAAAAGCACTTTGCAATTGCAGGATATTGTTTTTCTACTCCCAATAATCACATATGTTTTGCCAGGCAGGAGACTACATGGTTGCTTAATAGTTGAGTAAAAAGAGTGAATAAAGGTAAACAACTTGCTTTTCAATTCTAGTGCTAAATTAGAACCCTAATTCCTTACTCTGTATGATCCACTTGTCAGTTGCAGTCAAGTCAATTCTGACTCAATAGCGATGCTAAGTGTGCAGCTTAGAACTGCTCCATAGAATTTTCAAGTCTGTGACCTTTTGGAAGCAGATCACCAGGCCTGTCTTCTGAGGCTCCTATGGGTATGTTTGAACCTCCAACCTTTCGGCTAGTAGTCATGTGCTTAACCTTTTTTCGCCACCCAGGGATTCTATGGTCCACTAGAGAGTGGAAAAAAAAAAAAAACAACCACCAGGAAAGTAAGCTGGTATATATTTCTTCAGGATATTGTGACACTTGGATCCGGCATATCTATCAATGGCTTTTTGTCTCCATAGAATAACATTAAATTATAGTAGAAAACCTGAATAACTATATTATCTAGATAGTATTTACAAAAGGTATTAGATATTTCTTGGTTGAATCAGATGTAGGTATACTAAAGGGTGACTTCTCTTGCCAGTAGGTTTGATTTTGACTTGCTATGTACGGGCAGTCCCTGGATTATGAACAAATTCCTTTCCTAAATCTGTCTTTAAGTCAAATTTGTAGGTAAATTGGAACAGTTATGTACAACTTGTGTCTAATGTCAGTTAGTCAAATGTTTGTCTTAGAATACAGTATATAGTGTACCTTTCTATGCATAAAAACATTAAAGAAACACTTCCAGATACACTAAAACATAATACAGTAATAATAATTATAATGTTTTGGTGTGCATCACAAAGTAGCCCCCATTTGTTATTATGAACCATTGTATGTACCTTGAATTTTTAATATAATAGGCTTTAAAGGGGTTGGTTTCGTAACTACAGGTTGTACGTAAGTTGGAGGTTCGTAACTCGGGGACTGCTTGTATTCATAAAGCTGTCGGCAAAGTTGATGCAAATGTTAACAGTGCGTTGGCATGTCCTTTATTTATTGAAGTAGGCGAATAGTGATGTTTCTGGAATAATAATGGGCCTAGCACTGGGGCGTTCCTCTAATGAACACTAGCTAGTCTGATGTTTTATCAAGACCCACTTTCAAAACCTGTGACTTTGCAATAAGGCTCTGATCTGTTTCTGTTTGCAGCCCCATGGTGTGCTGTTTTTATGCTGCACATGTTTAATTTTGCAACTTGTGACAATTTGAAAAGGATAACAATGCCTATTCCTCCTAAGACACACAGAATAAATCAAGGTGTATTCAAAGGAGCCATATTTAGGAGTGGCAGGGGGACTCCATTGTGGCAAGAGTCTTCTTGGGAAACACTTGACTTTCTTCCATGAAGGAAGTCAACTTTCTTGCCTTGATCAGTCAATTTTGTTTTTGTCCTGAGACTAAAACACGTTATGCTTAAAGGCACCCAGCGAGGGTGACTTAAACACACTTAAGATTTGCCTTACTCAGATTTGGCCTTCTGCAAAAGAGCTGGGAATTTAAAAAAAGCATTTCCTCCAAAAGGCAATTAGGAAAAATAAATCTTAAAATGAGCTGGCACTTTCATGTCCATCTAAAAGTTACTTAACAAGACAGTGGTCGGTTGTGGAATCATCCCTTGTCACAGGGCTTCTTGTTCTGGGGTAGGCTTTGGTTCTCCCGATTCTGCAGTGAGCCAGTTTGCGTTTTAAATTAGATAGGGCTATAACTTTACTGCAGTAAACTTCAGTGGCCTCAGTACTATGTGCTAAAAGCACTTACTGGTTTGCACTTTTAGAAAACCCTTGAGCCCTCAAGAGGGGTTGTAAAGTTTGCTCACATTTCTCTGTGAATGACAGTGGCTTGGCTCAAGCGTCTCTGAAACGCAAAGGGCATCTATTATTATTGAACGTGCAACCCTTGATTGTTACATTATGGAAGATGGTGGTTATGTTTTATCCAAATTAGCTGATAATTGAAAGCACACTTTTCTGTTTTCATTTTCTAACACACTGTGATATTTTGTATTTATCACCCTAATTATGTTTTGTGTTTTCCTGGAGGATAGCATTAACCAACATTATTTTCCCTACATTCTCCCCGACAATAAATAGATACAAGCAGTAGATCCAGACATTTAAAATCTCTTGCAAACGTCCAACACATTTAGCAATTAGTAATCGCTTTCCCTAGAGAAAAGACTTGCTTGTACTGTTGCTCTGGGCTTCAATGTCAAAAAATGAGCCTTAACAGAGAGCTGACTTCAAGAAGGTTCTAGAAGAGAATGATTTGTAAAGGATATTGACTGAGGTTAGAGAAGGGTGCATATGCAAAGAAATATACATAAGTGTACCTGAGGTATTCACACGACTCACTCTTGTACCTCCTTCAAATCTTTGCTAAAATTTCACGTTCTCAATGAGGACTATTATCATTACCCTGTTTTACTTATATCCTGTTCCATCCCTATGTTCAGGATATTCAGTCTCTTTAACCCCCATTTTACTGTCTGTCTCCCTCCATTATAATGTAAACTCAACAGACTGATTTTTGTCTGTTTGGTTCACTTACGTGTATTCAGCACACCTAAAATAGTATAACACATAGCAGGTAACTCAAAAGATATATTTTAAATTTTTATTTATTTACTTTTTAATGAAACTTTTTTTTTGAGATAATTGTAGATTCACAGGCAGTTGTAAGAAATACCACAGAGGGATCCCGTGTATCCTTTACCTAATTTCCCCTAGTGGTAACATCCTATAAAACTATAGTATAGTATTACAGCCAAGATGTTAACATTGATACAGTCAGGATACAGAACATTTCCATCATCATAAGAACCCTTCATATTGTACTTCTGTAGACACATCCACTTCCCTCCACCCTGAACCTTTTTCTTAAACCTTCACGTTCACTAATCTGTTTTATAGTTTATAATTTTATAATTTAAAAATTACATTTTTTTCCTAATTTCCTTAACATTTATTATGTAAAGGGAGTTGTAAAGTATGTAACCTTTTGGGATGGCTTTTTTTCACTCCACATAATTCCCTTGAAATTCATTCAAGTTGTATGAATAGTTGGTTCCTTTTTACTGCTATGTGTATTTTATGGTATGAATAAATACAGTTTATTTAACCATTCACCCATGGAAGGACATCTAGGTTGTCTCTAGCTAGGTTTTTGCTATTATGAATAATGCTGCTGTAAATATTTGTGTTCGTGTTTTTGTGTGAACATAAGTTTTTATTTCTCAGGGATAAATGCCTAGGAGTACAATTTTTCTGGGTCACATGGTACTTGCATGTTTAGATTTTTAAGAAACTACTAGATTGTTTTTTCAGAGCGGCCGCACCATTTTATATTCCCATCAGCAATATAGAAATGATCCAGTTTCTCTATATCCTCACCATCCTTTCATGCTGTCACTATTTTATTTTATTTTATTTTATTTTTAGCCATTCTGATAGTTGTGTAGTGATAATCTCATGGTGGTTTTAACTTGCATTTCCATAATGGCTAATGATGTTGAATGTTTTTTTCATGGGCTTATTTACCCTCTGTATGTTTTCTTTGGAGTCCTGGTGGCGCAGTGGTTAAGAGCTATGGCTGCTAACCAAAAGTTCAGCAGTTTGAATCTACCAGCTGCTCCTTGGAAACCCTACGGGACAGTTCTCTTCTGTCCTATAGAGTGAAATGTCTCTTAATGTCTTTTGCCTATGATTTAAATGGATTGTTTGCAGTTTTACTTTTGATTTTTGAGAGTTCTTTACGTATTCTAGATACTAGTTCTTTGTAGATTTGTGGTTGCAAATATGTTCTCCCACCCTGTAGTTGGTCTTTTCCTCTTAACAGAGTCCATCACTGAGTAAAAGGTTTTTATTCTGATGAAGTCCAACTTATCATTTTTTCTCTAATGGATCATAGTTTTGATTACCAAGTCTAAGACGGCTTTGCCCAGCCCTAGATCCTGAACAGTTCTCCTAATTTTTCTTCTTAAAGTTTTGTAGTTTTATATTTTGCATTTAAGTCTGTGATCCATTCTGTGTTAATTCCTGTATAAGTTGTTGAGATTTAGGTGAAGATTCATTTTTTTTTTTTGCCAATGGAAGTCCAATTGCTTCAGTATCACTTGCTGAAAAGCTGTCTTTCCTCCGCTGACTGCTTTGATTCCTTTGTCGAAAATCAGTTATGCATGTTTGTGTGGGTCTATTTTTGTTTTCTTTATTCTGTTCCAGTGATCTATGTGTCTGTCTCTCCCCTAATCCCACACAGTCTTGGTTCTTGAAGTTATATATAATAAGAAGTCTTGAAATCAGGTAAACTCCCGCCACTTTATTCTTCTTTCAAAATTGTTTTACTTCTGCTACTCCCTTTGTTTTTCGCTACAAATTTTAGAATAATTTTATCTATATTCACAAAGAAAAAATCTGCAGAGATTTTGATAGGAATTATGTTAAACCTGTATATCAGATTGGGGAGAACTGACATCTTTACTATGTTGAGCCTTCTGATTTATGAACACTGTATGTCTCTGTATTTGTTTAAATCTTTTTTTATTTCTTTCATCAGAGTTTTTGTATTTCTCAGTAGTCCTATACATGTTTTGTTAGGTGTATACCTGAATATTTCTTTTTTTTAAAGAATTGTAAATTATACTGTATTTTAAATTTCAGTGCTCATGTGTTCTTTGCTAGTACAGTTGATTTTTGAATGTTTATCTTGCATTCTGTGATTTTGCTGAACTCACCAATTAGTTTTAGGAGAGGTTTTTTTTTTTTTTTTTTTGTAGATTCTTGGGAATTTCTACATAGTCATATGCAGGTAGGATAATTTTATTATGTCTTTTCCAACCTGTATACTTTTAATTTTCTTTTCTTAACATATTGTACTGGCTAGTACTTCCAGCACTGTTTTGAATAAATAATACTGTTTAGGATTGCCTTCTTTTTAGGGGGAAAGCATTTAGTCTTTCATCCTTAAGTATAATGTTACGATAGTTTTTTTGTAAATTTTTTTAAAATCAATTTGAGAAAGTTCCCATTATTCCTATTTTTATGAGTTTTATCATAAATGAATGTTCAATTTTGTTGAATGTTTTTGCTGCATCAGTGAATGCGGTCATAAGATTTTTCATCTTTTGTCTGTTAATATGGCAGATATGGGTTTGTACCTGGTCATAGTGTTTGATGCTTTTTTAATATGTTGCTGACTCATCTTTGCTAATATCTTTTAAGGATTTTTTATGTCTATATTCGTAAGGAATATTGGTCTAATGTTCTCATTTTTTATACTATCTTTGTCTATTTTTTGTATCAGGGTAATATTGGATTCATAAAATGATTTGAGAAGTATTCCCTCTTCTTCTGTTTTTGAAAGAGACTTTGTAGAATGGGTGTTAATTTTTCTTTACATCTTTGGTAGAATAAATATTTCTTTTTGAGGAGTTTTTAATTATAAATGTAATTTCCTTAACAGTTATAGGGCTATTCAAATTATTTATTGTGTGAATTGTGGTGGTTGTTGCTGTGGTTAGGTACTGTCGCATTGGTTCTGACTCATAGTGACCCTACGTACAACAGAATGAAACGCTGCCTGGTCCTGCGCCATCCTCACAACCATTGCTACGTTTGTTGTGATAGCTTGTGTTTTTTGAAAAATTAATATATTTCATCTAGGTTACTGTGTAGAATTGATTCTAATATTCTCTCATTGTCCTTTAGATGTCTTCAGTTGTTTAGTGATATCCCCTTTCCAATGGTATTTTTAAATGAAACAATGAATTAATTAAAAAAAAATCATTTTCAGTTTTGAGTATGTTGGTAAATATGTTAATTCTAACATGTCTATATTGATTTTCTAAGCTTGCCACAACAAAACACCACAAAGTGGATGACTTTAAAGAGCAGAAATTATTGTCTCACAGTTCTGGAGGCTGGGAGTCTGAAATCAAGGTATCAGCCATGCTGATTCCTTTTGAGGCTTTAAGGAAGAATCTGTTTCATTCCTTCCTCCTAGCTTCTTGTAGCTCTAGGCGTTCCTTGGCTTGCAGCTGCAGTGCCACACGACACCTTTCCTCTGCCTCCCTGCCTTTCTGTATATTTTCCTCTCTTCTAAAGATACTAGTCCTATAGGATTAGGACCCACCCTACTCCAGTATGAACTCATGTTAACCTAACTGATAACATCTTCAAAGACCCTGTTTCTGAAGAGAGTCACATTTACAAGTATGGGGATTAAGACTTTGACATATCTGTTAGGGGAAATACACATAAATCCATAACAAAATCCAAAGCAGAATTTTGGATTTTCTTAACCCCTGAAGCCTATTTTACCATTTCCTTTTCATCAAATCATTAAATGTATCCTTATACTTGTTCAGGCCCAAAACTAAGTCATCCTTAATTCTTCTTCTCTCATTTCCCTGTTCGGTGTACCAAATCCAACTGATTCTGTTTTCAAATACATCTAGAAACCAACCACTTCTCATTTCCATTCCAGGCCAAGCCATCATCATTTCTCACCTGAACCACTGTGATGCTTCCTCACAGGTCTTCCTTCTTCCATTCTTGCTCCCCTTCAATCTATCCTTTACATAGCAGACAGAACACATAACTCCTCTATTTTCTGCAGTGGCTTTCCAGCACATGCAGACCAAAATCCAAACTCTATACCATGGCTATGGAATCCTGGTGGCACAATGGTTAACAGCTTGGCTGCTAACCAAAAGGTTGGTAGTTTGAATCCACCAGCCACTCCTTAGAAACCCTATGGGGCAGTTCTGCTCTATCCTATAGGGTTGCTATAGTCAGAAACGACCCGACAGCACATAACAACAACATACCATGGCTATACAGCCCTAGATGCTAGAACCCCAATTTCTTCGACAAAGTCATCTCTTACAAGTCTACTCTGGCTCTGTATGAGCCACGCTATCCTTACTGAACATTGAGGAGGATGCCAAGCTCATTCCTAGCTTGGCTGTCTTTCCACTAGCTATTTCGTTTGCCTGACATGTTCTTTCCCCTCAACATCTTATGCTTGGTTCTTTCTTGTAATTTATATTCCAGTTTAAACAGAGGTGTTGGCTTTCTTTGTCACTGCCATATCCTCAGCACATAGAACCATATTTGGAATAAATAACCAAAAAACCAAAAAACAAACCTGTTGTCATGGAGTAGATTCCAACTCATAGAGACCCTGTAGGACGGAGTAGAACTGCATAAGGTTTCCAAGGAGCAGCTGATAGATTCGAACTGCTGACCTTTTGGTTAGCAGCTGAGCTCTTAACGACTGTACCACCAGAGCTCCTTGGAATAAATAGGCGTTCAATATGTCATTGCTGGATAAATGAGTGAAAATGCTGTGTTTAATGTTGTCTGCACCTTATTTCATTTCACTCTTCAGCGATCGAATGTGTATTTTGACCTCCATTTTGTAGATTGGGAAATGAGGCTTTAAACTATCAAGAGCTACCTGGGAACTACAATAGTATATTTTTTCTCCCTCCTTCAAACTTGGGCATGGGCGCTGTCACTCGTGGCAAATGTGTGGAAGCAAGAACTTCAAAAAGTATGTTGCTAACCTTTGTATATCAATCTGTTCTTATCTCAAGCACTTTCAAGCCTGGTCTGAAAACTCCTTGAGAACATGCTTCATTACCCCCATTTCAGTGATTATGTCACTGAGACTGTGGGAAGGAGAAAGAATTATAAAAGACACTGTGTTTCTACTCAATCTGTTTAAGCCTATGATTCTGAGGAATGCTGTTTTCTTTATTGTTCGAGAACTTCATTTCATGTATTTTATCACTGGGAAATATTAATTCCAACTAACATTGTTACGACTGTTGTTAAAAACAAAAGACAAAAACAGAAAAAGTGTTGTGTAGTATTTAAAATATGGAGGTACCCATCTCATATGCAACTAGATCTCTCAGAGATAATAATATTTATATTTATACAATAACAAGCAAAAACAGACAAAAGACCTGGGAATATAGAGTATTGACAAATCCTAGAAACTGCTTGAGGCACTTAAGAATTCAGAAAATAAACTGTGGCTTTAGAGAAGGGACTGTGGTTTTGCATCTCTGTCTACAACACTGTTTTTATTAGAAAAGTACTGTGTGAAATTTTGAAATCCTCACAGTTATTCTCACTGTTAACCTCCAATCAGCCAATTGGTAGAGAGAAAGCAAGTTGCATTTTGCCTTTTAGGAATGTGAAGAAACTGAGGCAGTTCTTTCCAGATAATGCAGCAAATTAGTTTTAGAAATTGGTTGCCTAGAGGCAAAGTATAGCGCTTAAAAGTTGTGGTTTCCAGGCTATGTATTTTAGAGGAGGAGCCCTGGTGGTGCAGTGGTTAAAGCACTCGGCTGCTAACTGAAAGGTCGGCAGTTCCAACCCACCAGCCGCTCCGCGAGAGAAAGATGTGGCAGTCTGCTTCCATAAAGATTTACAGTCTTGGAAACCCTATGGGGCAGTTCTACTGTTCTGTACAGCCGCTGTGAGTTGGAATCGACTCAGTGACAGCGGTTTTCATTTGTTTTTGTGGTGTTTTAGAGAAGACAGTGATTTCTCCTAATTTCCAAATACCTGAGCCTGGACAGTGCAGACGCACAGGCAATTTTAGATAACAGTCTATTTTCCACCTCTGAGCCCATGAAGTGGAATACGTTCATCTGTGACAAAACAACATTTTCTCCCTTTGGTGGCAAATCTTCAACTCTGTTTATGTAGAATTGGGGTGAGCTTCTCGAATGAGCCTTTTCCCCATTTAGGCTTTCTGAATATGATTAACACTGTGGCAGGGCATTGTTTGATGTCTGACCTTGAGCAGAGAGCTTTCCTATTTCATACCCTTTTTTGGAAACATTTTGTGCCGCCTTGGACCCTGAGTTTCCTCCCCAGCAGACTTGATTTCGGCATTAGCCGGGTCATTTTGTTGGCATCCAAAGGGTTTCAGACCCAGTGACCTGTCATCTGTCTCCTCACCTGCTTCCATGCTGATTCATTGATGAGCTGGCATCGCAGGCCCCGCCTCCCTCTGAATGGTCTGTGAGGTTGCAATTGCTCCTGGAGAGGGGATGCTGAGCTGAACCGTAGCTGGGTTACTACAAGTGTGAACCGACAGCCTATCTGTTGCCACAGAAGAACTTGATGACCATACTAAGAAGCAGCCCTTTCTCACCACCCGGTGACTGTTGTAGCTGTATCCAGCAGCTCTAGCTTTTTAAAGGAATTTCTGATTCAGGCACTAACAGCTAATTCCACAGGAGTCGTAAGGCAGCCTGTGACATAAACTGAGACACAAGTTTCCCCACAGAGACTGTCTTTTTTTTTTGTTGTTGGCAAAGACTTCTGGCTCTCCTCAGAGGAATACCTTGTTGCTTAAGATGAGTGGCTGTAGAAAGCGGTGTAAACGTGAAATATTGAAATTTGCCCAGTACCTTCTCAGACTATTAACAGGTTCTCTTCATACAGGTAATGACTTTTTTCTTTTTTTTTTTTTAATAGAGGCTGGTAGAGCATGGTAACGAAGTTGAAACGGAACAGGAAAGACTCACTATTTCTGTGTTGTGATGATTTTTAATGTTGCCAATAAAATGCAATTGTGAGTGTTTGCTGAGAGTCACATTTCTAAAAATGTGTGCAGTGCTACTCTAATTTGGGGGTAGAACTGGAATCTATGAATGTATCTTTTATGGCTTCGTGACAGTGTTGCTGTTAAATGTGCCTTGATCTAAGGCAGCAGTGTCTGCAGAGTAGAAAGATTTTTTAAAAAAATACATGACTTGTGCGAGGGGTTGTTCACTCTCTCCCTTGTTTGCTGCAGTTTGCTGGAAAAGCACATAGCTGTCTTCCCTGCAGGTATTTCGACATTCTCTAGAACTCTTTGATTATTACAAATCATGGCTCATATTCCAGTATTAGATCACAGAACTTGGCAGTGAGAGAGTTAAGGACATTTCTTGTGGATTTCTGAATTCCTTGCAAAATGTGAGCAAAATGTGAAAACAGCTGAGCGTGAAAATGTCCATGAGAGGTTTGATGTTTGTTTCATTGCAGTAGGTTTCAATGTTTAAAAATTTGCACAATTGAAATAGAAACTCTATTTAAATCTAAGTGTTGATAGCAAGAAAATACTTTTAAGATGTTCTAAAATTATGAAGTGGAACCCGCAGTTTTGCTGCCCATGAAATTCCCAGGCAGTGCTGTCATTAAGTTCGGTGACAGGTGGGATTAGAATTACTTGACTCAACAATAGATATTTTTAATGGACTGTCAAACTTAGGAGGGACAAAGTTAGTATAATCATGCACTTTGATTCTGGCCATAAAGAGCTGTTGTTAGCTTTATGTTTTCAAATACTGACCTTTATTTGTTTTCTTTATTCTAAATAATGAGAAAGAAACCTACACAGTACAATGCATGGTTGAGAGATGGAAGTGAGCAACATTTTTTCTAGGCAAGTAAACTATTTATGGTTGTCAACAGAATTGGATATATGATTATGTTGAGAAGTTGATAAAGGAAAACAGTTGTGAGAGAATGACTGTGATTCAGTTGATTTCTGAGAACATTTTTAAATATTAATAGATATTAATAGATTCTGATCAGATGCTAATCTATAAGTGGTGTGCATTTTGGTGACTTTTGAGGTTTATAAGAAGAATCTTTGAGAGTCTGTACCTGAGTTCTGCCAGCTTGGAGCTCTGTAGTTTTTCCCACCCAGTCTTCACATTTCTCTTAAACATTCTCTATCCCATCAATATTACTTTGAGGTGACCTGTATACTCGCTTTAAACAGGCAATTAAGGATGGTATGCCATTTGTGTCTCATTTGGCAATGCTTGATGCATGATCTTTTATCTTGCTGTGAAATTAGAGAAATATTTTATAGAATAAAGCTTTCTGTGAGGTTTCCATGGTTGTCTGCATTTTCCTCTTTAATAAGGAAATTCTAAGATTCTACCTGTTTCTTACTGAATTTGGGTGCAGTGCTCTGCCTTCTGAATTTGGGTGCAGTGCTCTGCCTTCTTGGCTCACTCTGTTTGTATATAGTTTTCTTAAATTTCTGATTCCAAAGAAATGTTATGAAAATGGTAAATGGTGGTAAAATATTAAGCTGTAAGCATTAAATCCAAAATACACTGGTTGTCTAATGACTGGATAGTAATTTATAATATGCAATTTATGGAAAGCTGGTATAGCAGCAATGATTGAAGCGTTATTCCATGAAAACTTAGAAATCAGTATAGGTGGGATGACTTCTCTTCTTCTTGAGCCACAGAGGGGAAAAATAAGCATAGTGCCTTTGAATTTTAAAAACTAGGACTGACAGATTTTTATAAAGTAGTAAGACAGATTTATGACCCAGGAAATGTGATTACTGCAACTAGTTTTGTGTAAAAATTATTTTCATCTCAGTTGCCAATACTATATCTTGTGAAATTCAGCCAGAATCTTTACAACTGCTCAAAATGCCACTTGGAAAAGCCAATTTATGCATTCACTAGATGCTGTGATAATATATACTGTTCATATGTTCATATTGCAGAATCTAATGTAAAATTCATTAGGTCACTTTCAAGCTCCTTAGCCAGTAATTAATGAAGAAGTAGGAAGCAGAGTGGAATTAGTTTTAAAAAATTTGCTTTAAGGTTAGATATACAAGCAGTTGCTAATTGTACCCTGAGCAATCAGCGTGTATCCATGTAGTTATCAAAAATTTCAAACAGTATGAATATGCCTTAGAATTAGTTTTTCTCTTCGCTAACAAGCCCTTTACCCTTAGTTTTTTGATTAATGATGTTATCTGAGGAAATCGTGATTTTGTTTTCCATTTGAAAACAGGTTAACTCTGAAATTCATAATTTTGTATTATTGACAGTTGCCTTTCATCTGACACCAGTATGGCCCATACCTTTATATAAACAGAGACAATTTGAAGTGTGAAGATATTTTCATGGACATGAGACCTCCTTTGATGTGTCTTATTAGTGTTACCACAATGTCAGATGAAAATAATCTGTGTTAAGAGTGCTTTGTGTAAGTTTTGCTAATGCCTAGGATTGCTTATATATAGATAGTTTAATTAGTTATTTATCTAAAATTGACTTTATGTTAAAGTGCAAATTCAGTGGGAAGGATTTGTAGAGCTAAATAAGATAGATTCATTTTACCAGAAACTTTATTTTATGTATTTTTATCATGGCAAATCACTTTTCAAAGAATGGATTTTATAAACACATATATTGACTTTATTTATTATGAAAACATAAGCATTTTTAAAGATCCTTTGTTATGCACAAGAAGCCCTGGTGGCACAGGGGTTAAGAGCTCCCCTGCTAACCAAAAGATCGGCAATTTGAATCCACCAGCCACTCTTTGGAAACTCTATGGGGCAGTTCTGTTCTGTCCTATAGGGTCGCTATGAGTTGGAATCGACTCAACAGCAATGAGTTTGGTTTTTTTTTGTTTTTTTTGTTACGTACAATAAATCTCAGAAATCCATACTGCAGATATTACATGTCAATGACTACTGTGTTCAGCGTAGTGATGTTTAATGTAGGATCAATTATCCTAAATCTTTCTCAACTGGAGACCTGGCCCTGGACACATCATAGTATATTTAATTCTAGATTAGGCTAATGCTACTCAATATATTCTTGTACATATAAATAAAGAAGAATTAGTTATGAGGATTGATCTAGTAATATGACACTTATCCTATTGATGGACAATCTGTGTGACTTAGGAACACATAGTAAAACCCTATCATATGAATACCTGTTGCTGTCCAATCGATTCCTACTCATAATGACCCTATAGGACAAAGTAGGACTGCCCCACAGGGTTTCCAAGGAATGGTTGGTGGATTTGACCTGCTGACCTTTTGGTTAGCAGCCGAGCTCTTAACCACTGCGCCACGAGGGCACCAGCATATGAATCCATCATATGAATGCAGGGCCATTAATAAAGGGTTAATAAAATTGCAGATAATCAAGTTTTTATTTCTTCCTTATGTATGAAGTTAATATTGAGTTTTTTTTATAGTACTTATTTGAAGGTTGTTTTGACATTTATCAACTCTATGCAGTTTTCTTGAAAAATCAAGAACTGAACAATGTTTTCTTATAAGCCCATACTGCCCAAACATATGTCTGAGGTGGATATTGCCTGAAGCTCTGTTTCAGACTTTAAGACTGCAAGCTATAGGTATGTCAGTGTTCAGCTTTCCACCTAAGGGAAGCAGAAGCAATTTATACCCAAAAATCCTGTTAAGCAGTGCAATTCCTATTACATTAATGGGCTAGCATATTTCAAACTTAATGAAGGTGTATTATTTAAAACACATGGTAAGTATTCAACATGCAATCAAGTAGAGAGCTTTAGACTCGGAGGGCGGTGGGGGAACTAAACAAAAAACCACAGAGTGTTTGTTTCACAGGTTTGCGTCACGTTGTTTCCAGCCTTAACTTGAAATAATTGACGTTATCGTAGGTCAAGTCATTCACAAGTCTAGTCATGTGAAGATTTGACTGTTTTTATGTTACATCTTTTAAGGATGAAGAGAAAATAAAAGACGACCTTTAGCAAAATCAGGGACTTAAAAAAGCATGTCTCTGGCCATATGTGCTAAATGTTCTGTCCCCTCCAGTCCTCCTGATTACAGATCCCAGGATAACATTTCAACCCTTTTGTCCTCCGTCTCTGCCACATTTGAACACAGGGCAGCTACATCTCATGCAAACGATCTGCTCTTGAAGACTTCACATAATTCAAAATTCACAGCCTTCAGGATTAATCCTGGTAAAAGATGATAGGCATTTCAATTTCCCAGTTCATGTGGCCCTTGAGTAGACACAATTTATAATCACCTGCCAGCTCTGAAATTATGCTATTCTTGACTATATTTTTTTTTTTTTTACTTTTCAATTCAGTTTTTCGAATTTTGCTGCTAAAATGTGATTATAATAGTATTTCCTGTCCCACAATAAGAAATTTGCGTTATTCAAATACACATGAAATGCCATCATGCTCTGCTCCGTTTACTTTTGGTCTTCCTTCTATCAAAACTGCTCTTAGGTAAGAAGAAAGAAAAGAAGGATGATGCTGTTTATACTTCATTGCAAATGAATATACGGCATCGTGTTTTTTTTCTCAGCAAAGTTTACTTTTAAAGTTTTTGGAAGATTATTTTGTCCTCTGTCAATGAGTTTGTCAGTCAGTAGCTAAGGGACATTTGGGGGGCTTCAGAGCCTTGTGTAATCCCCCTGAATGAGATAGATCGACACAATAGCCATAACGATGGACTCCAACGTGTCAAAAATCATGAAGATGGTTCAGGATTGGGCAACATTTCCTTCTGTCATACGTAAGATCACCAGGAATCAGAGTCAACTCAATGGCAACTAACAGCATTAAAAATTAATCCCCCAAATTCTGCCATTGAAACCAAATCTGGTCAGTGGCCAAACACCTACAAATGCAGACTACTGGTTGTCCCATTAATTTCAGAAAGAAATCTTCATATTAATGTTTTATTGCTTTGCATTCTCATGTTGTTTACCTCATTATTAGTGGATTGAGTAAGCTTGTAGGGCTTAAAGACTGTCTTTTTCAGACAAAAGAAGGCCATATTTATCATTGTGAGAACTTCCAAGTCGTAAGTGGTTTGAGCTCATAGTCTTAGACATGGTAAACTCTTAAAATTCATTTCTTGACTGATCGACTAAAGAAATCAATATTTTATTCCTAATGTGTAGGGTCTAAAGTGAACAGCTAATATTCTTAGAAAGAGCTGCATCTGCCCCTGTTGGTTAACAAAATCAGAGATTTCTTAGCAGAAATTTCAGCAATTACACATCAGTGCTTGGTTTAAGTAGTTGAAGAAATATTAAGTTTCACAATATAGGACAAGGACTATTCAGGACATTGTACATTGATTGTTGTGTGTATCAGCTGTGGTTCTAGCAAGAAAGAGATTGCACGCTCAGGAAAAGAGTTTAATAAAGGGACTATATATATGAACGGGATGTAAGGAAGTCAGCAAGGGATAATGTGTAGCCTGAAACTAGTAACCACAGACTACTGAAGGGACAAGAGCTGGGAACTGATTATAGAGCCTGGACAGGGAAGCTATATGGAGAGGGCTCTTGACAAGAGCTGTGGCCTTTAATACAGGGACACAGCCAATACACAGAGACCTGATAGAAACAGAGCTCAGGGAAAAGAAAACACTGCCTCTCCTTTCCCCTCTTCAGATATTCTATATATTCTGCTGGTGCTTCCCATTGCCCAACTCCATCCTAGAAACCAGCAGAAAAGCTACACTAAGCAGGAGAAATATGCCCATGGCAGTACTGATTATTTTAGAGTCACTCATCAAAGGTATCACCACTGACCAGGCTTTCTTTGCTAAAAGTACTAACAGTGGTCATGTTGCTTTCCTTCAAATTTTATCAAAAGTGGCATGAGCAAGCTAATCATATTCCTGGGTGAGTCAGAAGGTTCCTATCCTTCCACCATATCTTTACTTTGACCACATATCTTCTTTTTGAATTTTCTTTGTGTATTTCTTAAACTTTAGAGGTAAGATAAATCTACACCTTCAAATAGGATGACTCTGTTTTCCAAGAAGATGTCGTTGTAATCAGCCAGGTTAAATGATACATTTATATAGAATGATGGTATTACAACTAGTAGGATATAGTTATGGTTTGTTTGCTGGGTATGATGATGATTTTCTTTGATAAAATATATTTTGTCTCCAAGCTCATTTTCCGTCGTTGGGAAATACTTGTGGGTTGGTGGGACCAGGATCCGAGGAGCCACCACCAGTGGTAGAAGAAAGCAAAGCCATGGTAGAAATCAGCCATGACATGGATTTTTTGCAATATATGCCAAACAATTTGAGAAACAAACCAGTTTTTATCAAGCTTGCAAGATATGGCTCTGTGCCTAACATTATCAATTTCTCCTGCCTGATAAAGATACTGCAGCAGTAGCAGGATGTCTCAAGATATTCTTTATTTGGGACCAGTTTTCACTTTACATTTTTGAAGGTGGATACATAGGACGCTTCAGCAAATCAACATATAATAATAACTGAAAGTGGCCAACTAATCATTATTTTCCAACATCAGAGAGAGTGAGTCTGAGAGCAGAGCTGAATGAGTGTGGGTAGAGGAAGCTGCACCACCTTCTGGTTGGGGAATAATCTCATAAAAAGCACCCCACCGTCTGGCACCCTTCTTTATGTGTCTCATGTCTGCCTCATTATCTGCCTCTGTTGTGCCTCCTTTAATGTCTTTTCAGAGCCCCAGAAGCACAGTGGTTAAGAGCTCAGCTGCTAACCAAAAAGTCGGCAGTTCGAATCCACCAGCCACTCCTTGGAAACCCTATGGGGCAGTTCTACTCTGTCCTGTAGTGTCACTCTGAGTTGGAATAGACTTCATGGCAATGAGTTTGGTTTTTTGAATTTCTTTCAATCATAGTCTTAATAACCATAAGATAAACGTTGTTGTTGTTAGGTGCCATTGAGTTGGTTCTGGTTCATACAACAGAACGAAACACTGCCCCATCCTGCACTATCCCAATTGTTGCTATGTTTGAGCCCATTGCTGCAGCTGCTGTGTCATTCCATCTCATTGAGGGTCTTCCTCTTTTTTCAGTGATCCTCTACTTTACCAAGAATGATGTCCTTCTCCAGGGACTAATCCCTCCTGATAACATGTCAGAAGTACCTGAGATAAAGTATCATTATCCTCACTTCTAAGGAGCATTCTGGCTGTACTTCTTCCAAGATAGATTTGTTTATTCTTCTGGCAGTCTATGATATAGTCAATATTCTTCACTAACACCATAATTCAAAGGCATCAATTCTTCTTCAGTCTTCCTTATTCATTTTCCAGCTTTCAGATGCATGTGAGGCAATTGAAAATATCATGGCGTGGGTCAGGCACACTTTAGTCCTCAAGGTGACATCTTTGCTTTTTAACATTTTAAAAAGTCTTTTGCAGGAGATTTGCCCAATGCAATATGTCATTTGATTTCTTGACTGCTGCTTCCATTGGTGTTCACTGTGGATCCAAGTAAGATGAAATCCTTGACAACTTCAGTTTTTTCTCCATTTATCATGATGTTGCTTATTGGTCCAGTTGTGAGGATTTTTGTTTTCTTTATGGTGAGGTGTAATTCATACTGAAGGCTGTGGTCTTTGATCTTCTTCAGTAAGTGCTTCAAGTCCTCTTCACTTTCAGCAAGCAAGGTTGTGTCATCTGCATATCACAAGTTGTTAATGAGTCTTCCTCCAATCCTAATGTTGTGTTCTTCATGTTATATAATATAAATAATAATAATCCAATGTTATATAATTTAAGTATATAACATTAAATTAGAAACTAATCATCTTCTGAGAATGTGGTCTAGAAGAACAGCATAGAGCAAAGGTTAGCAGTCATATGATTTATCCCTAATTGTGTGACATTGTGAAAGTACCCAGCCTCTCTGAGCTGAGTCAGCTCATCCATGAAATAGCGATATTCCTCCATATGTGCCTGTTGCTGACAAGTATTCAACAAATGGTAACTCTTGTCACTCTTACAGACCTGGTTTTTATACTATACTGTACTCATTGTCGAATCATTTCCAACTCATAGTGACCCTGTAGGACAGAGTAGAACTACCCCATAGGGTTTCCAAGGCTGTAATCCTTTTTTTTTTTTAATTGTACTTTAGATGAAAGTTTACAGAGCAAACCAGTTTCTCATTAAATAATTAATACACATATTGTTCTATGACATTGGTTACCAACCCCACAACATGTCAACACTCTCCCCTTCTTGACCTTGGGTTCCCCTGTACCAGCTTTCCTGTTCCCTTCTGCCTTCTTGTCCTTGCCCCTGGGCTGGTGTGCCCATTTTGTCTCATTTTGGTTTATGGCCCTGTCTAATCTGTGGCTGAAGTGTGAACCTCAGGAGTGACTTCATTACTAAGCTAAAAGGGTATCCAGGGGCCATACTCTCGGGGTTTCTCCAGCCTCTGTCAGACCAGTAAGTCTGGT
>NW_004443970.1:13833705-13864178 GCF_000243295.1 Trichechus manatus latirostris
TTTTTTTGTGAGTTAGAATTTTGTTCTACATTTTTCTCCAGCACTGTTTGGGATCCTCTATCGTGATCCCTGTCAGAGCAATCAGTGATGGTAGCCAGGCACCATCTAGTTGTGCTGGACTCAGTCTGGTAGAGGCTGTGATGGTTGTGGTCCATTAGGCCTTTCCACTAATCTTTCCGTCGTGTCTTTGGTTTTCTTCATTCTCCCTTGCTCCAGATGGGTAAGATCAGTGAAGTATCTTAGATGGCTGCCCACAAGCTTTTAAGACCCCAGATGCTACTCACGAAAGTAGAATGTAGAACATCTTCTTTATAAACTATGCTATGCCAGTTGAGCTAGATGTTCCCAGAGACCATGGTCCCCACAGCCCTCAGCCCAATAATTTGGTCCCTCAAGGAGTTTGGATATATCTATGGAGTTTCAATGACCTCGACAATGCTGTAATCTTTACGGAAGCAGACTGCCACATCTTTCTCCCGTGGAGCCTCTGGTGGGTTCGAACCTCTGACCTTTTGGTTGGCAGCCGAGCATTCAACCATCGCACCACCAGGGGTCATCCTGTACCTATAGGATGTCCTATTTTATTCAAATTAAATTTACACTAAAGGTAATTGAATTACCTAATCATTATTATGCTGACTGATAATTAGGAATAAATAGAAAGCAACCTATATAAATGACTGTAGTTTTTAAACTCATTTGCCTTTTATTAGTTTTTCAGTAACTGTAATTGCCATTTATTATTGATCCAACATTCATGAAGTCGAATCTTGTGGTTTTGTAAGCTATGTCTTCCTGATCCACACCTTCCCCACAGTACCCTGCCACTAGAGCATATAGAAGTGGGACAGTTATCTCAACAAGCAAATGCACACTAAAACTTCAAAAAGTACAAGGAAGCTATTTTTAGTGGTTCTAGCCAAGGAAAGGTGAGGATAAATGGGAGACTGAGGGCAGGCACGGAGTCTTTTCCTGAAAAGATGGGTGAGAGAGAAGCTGATAAGGGAGCCAAACAAGGAAGGTGAGAGAGCAGCTGTGGAGAGAGGGGATCAGTGGGAGTATCTGCGGGAGGAGGGAGTTTTGCTAAAATGCTAATAGCCCACACTACCAGATTGCTGTAGAAACTACCAGCAGAGCTAACCAGAGGGTCCCATTCTCTGTACAGAGAAATACTCCTGTGGTTGACCAAGCAGCCAGATAGGACATGTCTGATTTCATCAGCTAAAACCTACTCAGATCCCATTTCTTCCCCCTTGGAGCCTTGCCTCCCTCTCCTTAGTGCACTGATTTCCTTCCTTTTTGAGCTCTTGTAGTTCATGTTGTCTATCCCAAATACTCAGCATTTAATTACTCATCAGCCATGTATTATGGAACACTTTCAGGTGTTTGAGTCATATCACAAGTAGATCAGAATCTTCTAAAACATAGAAATAGTATTTAATATTCCAGCTCTACCCTAATGCAATATTTCGTGCATATTAACCGAACAAACCAACCGGTTGCCATCAAGTCAGCTCCAACTCATGGCGATCCTGTGTGTCAGAGTAGAACTATGCTCCATAGGTTTTCAATGGCTGATTTTTTTGGAAGCAGATCACCAAGTGTTTCTTCCAAAGTGCCTCTGGGTGGACGTGAACTGCCGACCTTTCGGTTAGCAGATGAGTGCTTAACTGTTCGTGACCAATTCCTTATAGTGTTGTGGGAAGATATTATAAATAAATGTCAGTTTCCTTCTCCATATAATTTGATGTGTACCCTTCTGAATCACATTATTGGGCTTAAAGTGTACTACTTGAGCTTTCAACAGGGTACCTAGCCTAAGGTTTCAAATCTAGAGTGTTCTAAGATAGAAACCTAAATTTGTCAGAATCCAAACTGCATCTTTGTTTCCTGACATAGTACTCCTTCCTCAAATTTAAACCCACCGTGTGGAACTGTGTGATGACTCTAATTCTCAGCCCAATTATCATCTCCCAGTGGGTCATTTCCTGCCCACTCAATCCAGAATAGTCCGTTACACAATCACTTTCTTTCAGGTTGTTCTTGTTAGGTGCAGTCCAGCTCCAACTCATAGCGACCCGTATGTACAATAGAATGAAAACCTGCCCAGTCCTGCACCATCCTCACAGTCATTACGTTTGAGCCCATTGTTGCAGCCACTGTGTCAATCCATCTTGTCAAGGGCCTTCCTCTTTTTCACCCACCCTCTATTTTATCAAGCATGATGTCCTTCTCCAGGAACTGGTCCCTCCTGATAACATATCCAAAGGGTGTGAGACAATGTCTCGCCATCCTCACTTTCAAGGAGCACTCTGACTGTATTTCTTCCAAGACAGACTTGTTCGTTCTTCTGGCCGTCCATGGTGTGTTCAATATTCTTCACCAACACCATAATTCAGAGGCATCAGTTCTTCTTCAGTCTCCCTTGTTCATTGTCCAGCTACTTTCTTTCATATCACCTTTTAAAATGTCTTTTACAGGTAGAATGACAAAACCTGGGCCACTTTTGAGAGTAAAAGGAGGTCATTTTAATAACCACAGCAGGAAAATAGAAATAAATCTGGACTGTCCCACACAAACTGGGATTCATGGATACCTTCTCCAGAGAAATGACTGCTATTTGAAATTATTTAAATTATTTACAGTTGTCTCTAAAGCTAGAATTTAAATGTTTTTTTCAAGGGTCATGTCTGCCTTGTTCGTTGTTGTAATTCAGTGTGTAGACCATGCTCGGTGCATAGTAGGTGCTCAATAAATAGTCAGTGGATGTATGACTGAATTGCGCAACTTGAGTGCTTTTCAGGGGACAAAGTTATACCATCTCCTGCCTTGTTTCTCCACATGTCTTTTCCAAGGTTGAAATGATTGTAACTGTCTGCCTCTGTCACCTCTTCTGACCTCAGCACTTCAGCTGCTCATTCTGATCTCTACTGTGGTTCTTATTTCTGCCCAGTATCTTCCAGATATAGAAACCATCCTAGAAAATGCAGGACCCTGGAAGTCTAAATTCTCTCTAATTGTTCATAGAAGAGGTGTAACTATCTGTATTTTTAAATGGAGGAGGTCTGTATACTTGCTCATTTGTTTCAAAAGTCATATAACTTATGGGTAATTTGTGTACAAATGTATATAGATGTGTACCATATTTTTACACAAATAACTCATGCTTTCTATGTTTGTTTGCCTGCTGCTCCCTCCCCATACCAGGTACCCTCACAAGCACTGCCATGCCAGTCCTCTTCCATGTGTTGCTGTAAAAGAAAAATATATATCATAGCGTGCTTAGGAAAATAAACTCCCCGGGGGAGGGTACAGCTGGCAAACAAATGCAGAAGGTGAATATTATTTGCATAAAAATATGGTACATCTTGTATTTTATTGCTTTTCTGCAATGACTATATTATATATGTATATATAATTAATGCATTTTAATATTTTTAATAAATAGATATTTAATATAAAATGAAATATATGTCTGTGTAATGCAAACTAATAAATTAAGATCAGAAGTTTATAGGTTCTCCCAAGCTCCAACTGTGGTAAAATTGCTGGAAACAAAGAAATGCACCTTGGGTGTATTGTAGTTTTAGAGATTTTACAAAAAAAAGAAAATCAATCAGTCGTATATCTTCAGATTTTGAGTTGGCTTCTCCAACTTACTTATAACTGTGGGAAAGTTGTAAGCTCCATTGACTCAGTATTGTCACCTCTACCATGGGAGGATTTGCATTTTTCAAGGTCATCAGGTTAGGATAAGACACTTAAAGCCTGCCAAATCACTCATGTTCTTCATAAAACTCGTTAGGATTCATATAGCCTATTTTATTGGGGAGGTTACATAAAAGAACTTCCCAACCATCTCATAATTTCCTGAGCCAAACAAAAGTCAAAAGACTTCGAAGAGCTATAAAGCCAATTCTATAAAAAGCTTTTAGAACCTTAAAGATCAGTTTTATGCTGTGTCTACTAAAGTTTCCCAAGAGAAACTATACAGCCAACTGCTGGGCATGTACCCAAATACATTCAAATGTACTTTCCAATGAAGCCCTCCTAGCCTGTCTCCAAGTAAAAGCACAAACCCTGTACTCTGAAGGTTAAGGAGTTTATTCAGACTCTAAGCAGTGAACATGCTCAGTACCATAACAGTAATAAAGACAAAAATATGTATATCATGTTACATAGACATGCATATAATTGTGTTGGAATATATTGTGTGATCATAAACATGTCCAGTTTCAAATGTAACTTAGAAATTATTTAGTCTGACTTATTTTCAGAGGAGAATATTTAAACTTGAGGTAATAAATGATTTTACGACAGTCATAATGACTAGGTTAGCCTGGTTGGGAGTCCATTTCTGTACCATTACAGAAGCACATTGTTTTCACAACCCTACATTGTGATAATTGCCTAAGGCGGCAGTTGGTCTCAATAGATAGACCTGTTCTTGGCAGTCAAGAAGACCTGACCTGAGGTCTTAGCACCGTAACATCTTTGCAGGAAACCTTGGGCAGATTTACATTCTTCTCATGATAATCATTTTCCTCCTCATCAAAATAAAGTGATTCCAATTCAAACTGCCACCAACTATTTTTTCAAGCCAGCATTTTAAAGGACAGTAGCTGGGATCAGCACTCATTCAAGTAGTCCTAAATTCATTTTGGATATTGTTAAATCAATGAAAATTAACTAGCATCCCCCAATTGTTTTGGAATCCGCAGGAAAAGGTCAAAGTGTGTTCACTTTATATTCATTTTAAGTATTCAAGAAGTAGGTAGACATCTGACTCAAAGACTCCCTTCAAAAATAGTTAACATTAAATAACATTTATATACTGAAAGAGTTACTTTAATTATGTTTAATACACTTTTATCAAAAATTCTCCCTACCTAAAAATGTCAGGTAACTTGTATATTGCACCAATGTGTGTAACATGGATATGTTTTCTAAAACCTTTTTTCTTCACAAAAGGATAAAATTAATGACTGTATTCAACTTGTTTTTTTTTTCTAGAATATATAAGTATGAGAGTTTTAAAAAAATAACAATAATGACAAGTAGAAATTAGCTGCTTCAGAAGTCAAGATTGAGAACCTTCTGATTCCTTAAACTCTTTATGCTTCTGCTGATGTAATCCCTCTTTGAAATATAGGGCTATAGGAGATATGCATAGATATTAAAATCCTATCTTTAAGAAAGCCAAATATACTTGTTTCTTTATTTTATATTTTAAGACTTTATTACCAATAAAATAATATAAAATCTAGAGAAGTTATTTTATTATGAAATATGATTTTTTTTTAAATTTCAGAGTCAATATATATGTTTGAAGAATGCACAGTGACTACCTGCTCAGAGTTCAGATGGAGAAAAACAGTCTTTGAAAATGTAATGTCAATCCACTCAAACCTCTAAAATAGTTAATAAGATTTTAAGTGCAGGATATTTCTTCTTTCTTTGTTTTTGTTCCCTTTAGCCTGACACTGATAATTCTTTTTCAAAGTAAGCATTTTTCTTTTTTCTTTTTATTGGGGAGACAGTACATTACAGATCCTAACATCTATAGAATGATAGCACTGTGTTTGAAATGCAGCTTCATCAACCATTAGCAGTATGTCGTTGGTCAAGTTACTTTACCACTCTTAAGCTCAGTGACCTTATCTAAGTAGTGGAGACAATGATAGTACCACCTTCAGGAGGTTTTGGCTAATCATGTAAATGATACAAAGACTTAGTGCCTGATGCAATGTAATTGTTCACTAAGTTACAGGTGTTATATTAATGGTAATGTTAATAAATTAAGCAAATATTTATTGTGCATATTGGATGTGTGGCACACTCAGAGGATACAGTGAGCAATTTGAAGATGAATGAGACACTAACTGTACCATAAAGAAGCTTAAAATTTAACAGAGGAGTTAAAACGTATACATTAAAACCTGAAGACCAGTTCAAATATGGTCAGCACCACAAGAGAAGTTGTTAGTTGCTGTTGAGCTGCCTCGGACTCATAGTGACCTTACCTATAACAGAACAAAATATTGCTTAGTCCTGTGCCATTTTTTGATTGTTGATATGTTTGAGTCCATTACAATCTAGGGGGCTCATCTTCCAGCACTGTACCTGACAATGTTCTGTGTGATCCATAAGATTTTCTTCGGCTAAATTTTGGAAGTAGATCAACAGGACTTTCTTCCCAGACTATCTTAGTCTGGGAGTTCCACTGAAACCTGTCCACTATGGGTGGCCCTGATGCTGGTATTTTAAATACTGGTGGCATAGCTTCCAGCATCATAGCAACACACAAGCCACCACAGTAAGGCAAACTGACAGTGTATAAGTGGAATTTCAAGAGGGGGACCACTTTGGGTAGGTGATAAGAGAGAGATTCTAAACAGTGATAACAATTGAGCTGGGTTTCACTAGCCATGGATTTGGAGATGTTGAGCTGGAGGTTGGACTTCCCAGGAAAAGCAAAGAAACAGAGACAGCGGATACGTAGAGAAAAATGCATTATTAAGTTTTATTTTTCCTGCAGATATATGTCAAGTGTCTACACTGTGCTCGATGCTATTCTGGGAATTTGGGATACAGCAATGGAAAAAACATCATTGCCCTCATGTTACAGGGAGACAGATAATAAACATACTTTGCTAGTAAATTCAGTGTATGTTGGTGAGTAATAAGTAATTGACAGAATACTAACTGAGATGTTTCAACAAATGGATGCAGCACTGGAGGTGCTCACTTGTCTATACCAAAAAATTTGGAAGACAGCTACCTGGACAACTGACTGGAAAAGATCCATATTTGTATCCTTTCCAAAGAAAGGTGATCCAACCAAATACAGAGATTATTGAACAATATCACTAATATCACACAGAAGTAAACTTTTGCTGAAGATCATTCAAAAGTGGTTGCAGCAGTACATCAACAGGGAACTGCCAGAAATTCAAGCCAGATTCAGAAGAGAACACGGAATGAGGGATATCATTGCTGATGTCAGATGGATCCTGGCTGAAAGCAGAGAATACCGGAAAGAGGTTTACCTGTGTTTTATTGACTATGCAAAGGCATTCGACTGTGTGGATCATAACAAATTATGGATAACATTGCAAAAAATGGGAATTTCAGAACACTTAATTGTGCTTATGAGGAACCTGTCCATAGATCAAGAGGCAGTCGTTCCAACAGAACAAGGAGATGCTGTGTGATTTAAAGGCAGGAAAGGTGTGTGTCAGGGTTATTTCCTTTCACCATAATTATTCAGTCTGTATGCTGAGCAAGCAAATAATCTGAGAAGCTGGACTATATGAAGAAGAAAGGGGTGTCAGGATTGGAGGAAGGCTCATTAACAACCTGTGAGATGCAGATGACACGACCTTGCTTGCTGAAAGTGAAGAGGACTTGAAGCACTTACTGATGAAGATCAAAGACTACAACCTTCAGAATGGATTACTCCTCAACATAAAGAAAAAAAAAAAATAACCTCACAACTGGACCAATAAGTAACATCATGATAAATGGAGAAAAGATTGAAGTTGTCAAGGATTTCATTTTACTTGAATTCACAATCAATACCCATGGAAACAGCAGTCAAGAAATCAAATGACACATTGCATTGGGCAGATCTGCTACAGAAGACCTCTTTAAAGTGTTAAAAACAAAGATGTCACTTTGAGGACTAAGGTACACCTGACCCAAGCCATGGTGTTTTCAATCACCTCATATGCATGCAAAAGCTGGATAATGAACAAGGAAGACTGAAGAAGAATTGATGCATTTGAATTATGGTGTTGGCAAAGAATATGGAGTATACCATGGACTGCCAAAAGAATGAACACATCTATCTTGGAAGAGGTACAGCCAGAGTGCTCTTTAGAAGCAAGCTTGGCGAGACTTTGTTTCACATACTTTGGACATGTTATCAGGAAGGACCAGTCCCTGGAGAAGGACATCGTGCTTGGTAGAGGGTCAGTGAAAAAGAGGAAGACCCTCAATGAGATGGATTGACACAGAAGCTGCAACAGTGGGCTCAAGCATAACAATGATCATGAGGATGGTGCAAAACCTGGTAGTGTTCTGTTCTGTTGTACGTGGTGTTGCTATAAGTGAGAACTGACTTGGTGACACCTAACAACAACAATAACAACACTAAGGACTCTGGCTAAAAATAGATCAGATGTTGGGAGTACTCTGGGGGTTGTGGTGGTTACAATTTAAACAAAGTGGTCAGGATAGACCCATTTGAGAGAATGACATTTAATAAAAATCTTGACGCAAGTGAGAAGCTGTGGAAATATGTGGGCATCCCAGACAGAGAGACTAGCCAGTGCAAAGGACCAAAGGCTGACTTACATTTGGTGTGTCCAAGGAACAGAAAGAAGGTCAGTGTAGCTGGAGCAGAAGACAACCAAGGAGAATTATTGGAGATGAGGGCAAAGAAACAAAGAGGAGCCAGATTCAATGTGGCCTTACAGGCCATGTGAGGACCTCAGCTTTTATTCCGTGTGCATTGGGGAGCCAGTGCAGGGTTCTCAGCAGAGGCGTTGTGTTGAAATCAATCATATCCGTGGTTGATCTTTTTAGACATTCTGTAGAGCAGAGGTCGGCAAACTATGGCTCAGTGTTTTCTGCCTATTTTTTATGATCCGTGAACCAAGAATTGTTTTTACATTGTTAAATGATTGAAAAACTATCAAAAGAGTAATATTTCATGACACATAAGAATTATCTGACGTTCAAATTTCAGTGTGCATAAATAAAGTTTTAGTGGACAGGGCCAAGCTCATTCATTTACACATTGCCTATGACTACTTTTGCATTGCGACAGTGGCAAAGCAGTGGAGTAATCATAATGGAGACTGTTTGGCCCACAAAGCCTACAATATTTACCATCTGACCCTTTACAGAAAAAGTCCTCTGGCCATTGTTGTAGAGAATCAAGAAGGGAAAGGGGTGGGAATGATGATGGTTTGGACAGGATAGTAGCAGTGGGGGCAGTAGTGAGAATCTAACAACATCGCCAGTGAAGCAGAGCCTGGGGAGAAAGGATTGGAAGTATAGATAGGGGACAGGTTGTGGGGCTTGAATCCATTGCAATTAAACAGGAGGCCCACAAGCTTTTGAGCAAAGGCTTGCCACCATTGTAGTGATGCTTTAGCAAGACTGGTTAGCAGAAGACGGCTGCAGGGGACTGACTGCAATATTAAAGATAAGAGGTACAGATGACCTGGAAATTGAGATAAAATGATCAAAAGGAAGATTCAAGAGCATCCTAAACATATTAAGCAGCTTTTCCATTTTCTGTGCCAGTGAGAAACCTTCTGGATAATATAGCAGTTTTCAAACAACCTTAAAAATATCTCGAAGTGCTAGAATACTAGTATTCTAATTATATACTCTTTGAGTTAAAATAGAGTTCTTCAAGTAAATCAGGCCAGATAACTTTTACAGTTTAGGCCTTTGGATGTGTAATATTAAAAGCATGAATGCAGAAGGAGAGGATCAATAATCTGTGAATGGCATGAAGGACTTCCAATTTGTTTTTCCAATTCATTTAATTAGCATTTATTTGTTAAAAGCCAAAATGTTCAACTTGCTATTTCTGTTTTGTCCTATGGGCTACTTTCATAATTTATATCCTTAATTATAGTGTTAAACTACTTCTTTAGAAATCCATTCTCTTTGCTAAGATATTTGAGCCATTTTTTTCTCCTGGATCATATACTTCAGAAGACTGATGGATGAAAAGACATTTAATTCAATTTAAGTGTACCTTAAAACCATCTAAATCATATATTTCACAAAGAACCTTGCTCCCTCTCCACAAAAAAAAGAAAAAAAATACCTTTATTGTTATAAAGTCTGCTTACAAATTAATTATAATATTCTCTGATAAAATATTCAATAGTTCAGAGATTATATCCGTTATACAAGTTTACTTCATGGCACACACTTTCCAACTTTATTAAATTCTATCTTCCCAATGCAAGCTGTGATAAGTAAAGCTAAAACACCGAAAATTTCCCAATCAAGGAAGAAGAGAGTGGGCTAAAATCTTATGCAACTTCTTTAAAAAAGAGATACATAGCGTAAAACAGACCTCAGACCTAGAATTGATTTATTCATATATGAAGGAGTACAAAGTCCCTGAATGAATATATTTCTGTTCACAGAATCTTTTAGACATAAATATATTCTGCATGTGGATTAGTTAAAAGAAGTGTGAAATATTTCTTCTGAAATAAGTAGATGAAAGTAGGATCTCCTGTTCATATAAAAATAATAGTTCTTTACCAAGAAAGAATTGGTTGAGTATCTTCAATAAGACTTCCTAGGACAAGTTATCTCTGCATAAAATTTGAGAATTGAGTTTTTCAGATTATGACTTAACTTTGGAAGTAATATTCTTAAGTTTTTTTGAGGTAATTGAGTCAGGAAGATGATAAAATTTATTTTGTGTTTTCTGATTTTTCTTTGTATATTTATTTTTGTGCTTCTAAACTTTCCTAACTTTGGAAATTAAAATCCAAAAGTGCCACAAAAGTTGATAATGAAAACAGCTTAGTGAAGAAAATCACGATCTAGAAATGGTACACAGAGAAGCACAATCCATTCCTGTAATTTTGCAGCGTAACCTGAGCCCCAGGAGGCCAAGTTAATTGAGCACTGTGATACTTGGCATAGTTGTTTCTTGATATATCTTTGTTGATTGACAACATTTAATTAACAATTTAGTAGCTGTCATGGATTGAATTGTATTCCCCCAAAATATGTCTTGATGTCCTGGCCCCTCTACCTGTTGAAGTGATCCTGTTCTGAAATAGGATTTTTCTTTTATTATGTTAATGAAGTCATACAGAGTAGGGTGGGTCCTAAAGCTAATCACTTCTGAGTTATACAAAGAACAAAACAAACACAAAGACACACACAGGGGGAAGACAAAAGGCAAGGAACTCTAACGAACTCCTGGGGCTACTGACAAGGAAGGACCCTTCCCTAGAGTAAATGCCCTGATTTGGACTTCTAGCCTCCAAAACTTTGAAACAGTAAATTCCTATTCTTTAAAGCCATCCATTTGTGATACTCTTTTTGTTACGGCAGAACTCGGTAACTAAGGTAGTAGCTGTGCTTGGGCTACAGCCCTGTTCTCTTTGTACTAGGGTCTAAACCCAAACCAAAATCCATTGCCACTGAGTTGATTCTGACTCAGTGATACGAAAGGACAGTGTAGAACTGTAAATCTTTTTTTTTTTTTTTTTTACAAGGCTGTAAATCTTTATGGAGGTAGACTGCCACATCTTTCTCCCAGAGTCTAGACCACAGGTCCTTAATATATACGGTACATATGTTGGTAGAAGTAATCTGATTTTATGTGCCACTTAGGCCTGACATTAAATAGCAATTAGTTCACATAATAAGGAAGTAGTTCCTTTTACATTTTCTTTGGGTCCTTTGATAGCATCAATGGATAACCTTAAGTCACTAAAAATATATATATATCTTTACCACCACTCAAAAGCCTATGAATCCCCTTTTTTTAACAAGAGGGCAGATCTCAGTCTTAGACTTCAGCAAGGCAAGCAAGTATGTGTACATATTGAAGAGATGCCCACATTTTGTCTACAAGATATTTTTTACAGATTGCTCCTATTTATGCCAAAATGATAATCCTTTTATATTAATGGGAGTATACAATTTTATTTTAAAATAAATTTGTATAACTAAAACGCTGATTATTTTAAAATATTAATCAAGAGGGTACACAGATAAGGCACAATTCATCAAGGACATACTCAATGGAACACAGATACAGTGCATTCATGAGTGGAGTTCACAGACAATTGAGATTTGGAAACACTTTTCTAGGTACTGCCTAGGCTGTCCTATCTTGAGATGCAAATGGGTACAGTGTTGGTGGTGATGGTGGTTACCATCAAGTTGATTCCGACTCATGGCGACCACATGTGTGCAGAGTATTAACTGAAAACCACAGAGTGTTCAAGGCTGTAACCTTTCAGAAGCAGATTGCCAGACCTGTCTTTCGAGGCACCTCCGGGTGGATTCAAACTACCAACCTTTTAGTTAATAGTTACGCCCTTAACTCTTTGTGCTACACAGGACTCGTGGTACGATAAAGGGTGAAAATCTCTGGGCTAAGAGCAAGGAGACGAGTTCCAGTACTATATTTGTTGGGTAGGATAATCAATCCAAGCTTCATTACATAAAGGTACAATGGGGAGATTACAGGTGGGAACAGTTAAGTGCACTGCAACTCTGACTTTCTAAAATAATTTCAAAAATGAAAACTCTATTGATTTCAAGATGTGATATTCAAAACATTTGGGGAATATTGACCATTCATCTAAATTGGCCCAATAATCACCATATACTGTTGCCTCTTAAAAGGTACTTTCACCCAGATGTATATGGACCAATGTAATATACCCTCTAGGATACTTATTTGAATTAGATATATAGAAAGCTCACACCTCTGATCCTATAGATGAGATTGAAAGGGTTACACACACACACACTAAATCTTGCCTGATTCTGTGATCTTCCATGTCCATCAGGGTCAGGATTCTGGTGATTAAGTCAAAGAAAAGATTTAGACAAGAATCTAACTCAGTAAATATAGCAAAAAGCTCTAAGTATTACTTTGACTCTTCTGACAAGTCATTAATAGTCTCCATTTTTAATCTGATTAGGTTTTTTTTTTTTTTTCCTTTTTTTTTTACTGCTACAGTGTTTAGAAGATTGAGTCTGCTGATAGCATGCAGTTGAACCTACATTTCTGTTTTCAAACACTCTCTACAAGGCAAAAGAATATGTGTTGGGCTTTTCTGAGTCTTAAAATGAGCTGAGATTTTTAAAACCATCTCTAGAAGCATGTGTACACTAATTTGTCATATAACTGCCATGCAAGCTAATTCTTCAGTAATGTTGACTATAGTTCAGTCAAGTAGTAATTATGAACCAAGTAATGATTATTTTATCCTTATGCTGAAAATCAGCTGTTTAAAATTAGCTATTTTCATGGGGTAACACAGGAGCGTAGTCCATTACCCATTACTATTAGGTGGTTCAGTTTGTAGTGTACATTAGTATAGCTGGCTCAGGATTAGAACGTTATCTTTGCAGGTAGTGGACTGGATAACACTTCTCTTCTGCTTGTTCTTGTATTTATTTCTTAAATTTATGCCAGAGATATAAGTTAAAATTTTAGAATGTAAGATTTGTAATAAGACCCAGTAATATTATGTTAAATAGAGGTTTAAAAATAACTTCCATTTTTTAATAAAATTTCTTCTTCTTCTTCTTTGAAGCTATTTGAGTTAACTTTCTGTCATCTTAATTAATCAGGTATTCTACTTATATTTTTGGCTTTAAAATCAAAATTGTAATTATTTTAATAATTTAATCAAGAGTAAGCTAGTTGATGTCAGAATAAAAGTTAGTATATCTTGTTCAGTTGAGAACTGAGAGAATGTAAAGAATATAATGTGAAATAATGTGCACTTTTGAGTCATTTTGAGCATGAGTACTTACTAATTATGGCCATGGTTAGGTAATTTAAACTCTCTGATTTCTTGATTCATAGAATTGTTTTATTTGTGAAGAGTACTTTATAACTTGAGAAATTATATGAAAATGCTAGTTCCCCCAAAAAATAAACCCATTGCCGTTGATTTGATTCCGACTCATAGTCACCCTATAAAACAGAGTAAAACTGCCCAGTAAGGTTTCCAAGGCTGTAATCGTTACAAAACCAGATTGCCACATCTTTTTCCTATGGAGCTGCTGGTGGGTTTCCATTGTTAATCCTTCGGTCAGCAGCAAGAACTTAACCACTGCGCCACCAGGGCTCCTAAGAATGCTAGTGTTATTGTTGGTGTTAGGTGCCATTGAGTCAGTTCTAACTCATAGCGACCCTACGTACAGCATAACGAAACACTGCCTAGTCCTGCGCCAGCCTCACAATCATTGTTATGCCTGAGCCCATTGTTGCAGGCACTGTGTCAATCCGTCTCGTTGAGGGTCTTCCTCTTTTTTGCTGACCCTCTACTTTACCAACATGATGTCCTTCTCCAGGGACTGATCCCTCCTGATAACGTGTCCAAAGTACGTGAGACTTAGTCTCACCGTCCTTGCTTCTAAGGAGCATTCTGGATATACTTCTTCCAAGACAGATTTGTTCATTCTTTTGGCAGTCCATGGTACATTCAGTATTCTTCGCCAGTACCACAATTCAAAGGCGTCAGTTCTTCTTCAGTCTTCCTTATGGTAGTCTTCAATAATTTCTGCCTCCTGGCAGTCTCCTCCCACATTTTACCAGGATTGATCCGAGGGACTAGCAGAATAAGGCAGATGCGCTGACATGTCCCTTCCAAGATTAGGTTGTAAAATACGCTACAGATTCCATTTTGGTTTCTCTTTCTCATCGCTCACTCTGGGACAAACCAGCTTCCATGTCATGTGGACATTCTACAGAGAAATGCAAGTGGTGAGGAACTGAGGCCTCCTGCCTACAGCCATGTGAGTGAGCCACCTTGGAAGCATATCCTCCAGCTCCTGTTGAGCCTTCAGATGATTGCAGCCCAGGCCAACATCTTGACTACAACCTCATAAGAGACTATGAACCAGAACTACACAATTAAGCCCCTCCTGAATTCCTAACCCACATAAATTTTGAGCTGAGATTTGTTCTTTTAATCCCCTAAGCTTGAGGACAATTTGAAATACAGTAATAGATAGCTAATATATTACTGTTATCCCAAAAGTCACCCCCCCCAACTCTTAGAAGGATCCTTATGACAGTATTATTGTATCTGAACTAGACAGAATCAGAACAAGAACAAGCAAACCTACCAACCGATATGCTAGGCTAATGAAAATAAAATTCATACTTACTGAGCCGTTTTGAGTAATAAGTAAATTACCTGAGCTTATTACTTGACTTAAAGCTCCCAGAAACCTTAGAAATGGGTATTATTACCCCCTCTCACAGAGGAAACCAAGATTGAGAGAGATCAAAGACTTCTCCCATGATCACACTGCCAGCGTGTTACAGAGCCAGTATCTGAAATCAGATCTGTCTTATTATAAAAGCCCTGCTTTGTATGCAGAGTAAACATCAATCAGGCTCTAAGAGAGGGTCTATGAAGTACATGGCTTTACTGCAGAGGTCTTAGTACATCCAAAAGAATTTGTTTTATTTACTTCAAGGTTCAGGATGGGGCACCAGGCGTATGTGTTTGTTTGAAGTCTGACCTTTGGGTAAGGCACAGTGCTGTGGTTTAATTCAGTTTTGTGGCTATCTAACTTTCTTCCTGGGAATCATTAGCCCTTTAAATTGAACACTTATTCTTGCAAGCAGTTTGGATTTTGTTCCCCTTAATGTGAGCATCGCCACATAGATTTCAGGCTGGTACCCTAGCAGAAAGCTCAAAGCATCGTAATACTCCTGCTTCTGAGTTGTGCTAGCAGAAGGGGCTCCATAAATCATATAGATCCATCAGTAGCAGGAGAAAAATGATTAAGTATAGCCAAGAGAAAAACCGGATTCTGCTGACAGTTGAAACGTGGTGAAGATTCTGTGAATCAGATAATGCAGGAAGGATGTCTATGTATAAATTTTCTCCAAATTCACTCGGCCTCCATTATAATTCCAGAGTAGAGCCAGATTACTTTGCCATGTGAATTATATAGGGCATCCATGCAGAAGGAGGAGTCTTCAAAAATCAGACAACTGGTTTTTGAAAAACTAGCATGGCATCAGTCACGACAGCTCAGAATCGTCTAGATTCCTATAAGAATTTCTTAGACGTGACTGGGTACATTTGAAGAATATTTGTTTTCTTTCATAATCAACCATTCTGTGTTAGATTTTAGAAATTCAATAAACTTTCATAATTCAATATCTTAATGACATATTTTTAGATTTCTAAATCAGTTTTATGAGCAATGCGATAAAAGTAAAATCAAAGTCTGTCGAACACTTATGGTACTCAGTCAACTCTGAATATGACCTGTAAGAAACTGAGTAGAAACAAAATGACACTGAGTAATCCTTTTTTTTTCTTTTTTTTTTTGGCTGCAATCTTTTTATTTTATTGTTCTACTTTAAGTGAACGTTTACAATTCAAGTTAGTCTCTCATAAAAAAATTTATACATACATTGGTTGTTATGTGACCCTAATTGCTCTCCCTATACTCTGACAGCACATTCCTCCTTTCCACCCCGGATTTCCCGTGTCCATTCAACCAGCTCCTAACTCTCTCTGCCTTCTCATTTTTAAGGAGCCCTGGTGTCACAGTGGTTAAGCGCTTGACTGCTAATCGAAAAGTAGGCCATACAAACCCACCAGCTGCTACGCGGGAGAAAGATGTGGCAGTCTACTTCCATAAAAATTACAGCCTTGGAAACCTATGGATCAGTTGTAGCTTGTCCTATAGGGTTGCCATAAGTCAGAATTGACTCAATGGCACATAAGAACAACAGCAAAAAATAAGCCGCTAAAATTGTTTTTTTTCCATTTATATATTTTTTAGATTCGATCTGAGTCTCATTTTACCAGATGTGGTTGAGGTGAGAATTTTAAGTTAAGTCTGATTGATTTTTTTCTCTAAACACAATGATGTGTTTCTTCTTTCTTCTTGTCATGATTCTCTCTTCTCTTTTTATTTTCCCCAGGTTAGTGAGGTCTAGGTAGGTCTGGAGTTGAGGAATGGTAAAGAGGAGAAAAGCCAATTCAGTATGGCTCTCTTTCCTCCCTTATTTACCACCACTAGCTGAAGTGTATCCTTTAAAAAGACCCAAAGGAATGTCTTGAGAAGTGTCCATTATTGCTTTTTACCTAAATGACAGCTTTGGCATTTTCACTTAATGTCTATGAAACAGCTCTAAGTAAGTACCATGTGAAACACAGAGATTAGTATTGTTAATTTAATGCAGTGAGCTTAGAGTCTTTGTAAGATACCATCGCCTTTTGAACTTTGTGTTGAAATCATTGGAGACCTGAGTAGAGTTTCTCAGAAGATTATTAACTTTCCTACTTCATATATTAAGCAAATAGAAGAGCCAGAGAAAATACAAACACTGTGGGCCCTAACACTGGCATAAATCACCCTGATATATGGGAAAGTAGGTCTTTTTTACTTGTTTTTTTCTCATCAACTGCTCGGGAAATTGGATGAATTTGCCATACAGATAATGGATACAGTAATGTAAAGAGATGATCTGTTGCAGTGATGCATTTGGGAAGGCTTTAATGAAGTAAAGACCTAACTCAATGGATGACATAAAGAAAATGAAGGTTATTATGGACAAAGTACTGTATATCTTATCATCAAGCTGTTCCTTCTGATTCGCGAGAGGCAGTGTTGCTTCAGTAAGTGCATTATGCTCTCATCTTAAAAAAGTAACAAAGCTGAGACATCCCAATTTTATTTTTATGCACTCCCTTTCCAAGGTAATATCTTATTTTTGGCACCAGTAAAATGCTTGAAAGGAATGTACAACTCTTGTATAGGCAGGAGCAACAGCAGCATATGAACAGTCAGAAAAATGCTGGAAACAAAATGGCGGCCAAAGAAATCAAATTGACTTTACTTGATGATTGTTTTGACATTAATAGACTTATCTTTTCTTGTTCTGTTTTACTATGGCTACTATTATAATTAGTTTTCACTTTCCAAGGCCCACAATAACTAACAGAGACAGAAGACCAAGAGGGACTCCTTGCATGGTCAGAGGAAGGAAGAAAGCCTTGGACGATATGGAGTTGGTGCAACTGAGCCTATAAGTGGGAAGTAAAGCCGTGGATAACTGAGTCTTCTGCATCTTGCATAGTTAGGAACATTGACACATATTTTGATGAATGGCTAATATGCCTTTATGATTTACCTTCTTGCCCATTACAGATAGTGCCATATAACGTTTCTGAAAAAAAAAAAAAAAAAACCATTGTATGAAAGACCATCTGAGCCTACATGTCATGTGGATAATTGGTATTAAATTTCCATATATTCATTTCTTTTAGTCATTGTTGTTAGTTGACATTGAGTCAGCTCTGACTCTTGGTGACGCTATGTACAACAGAAGGAAACACTGCCTGGTGCCATGTCAGCCTCATGATCACCAGCGTACCTGAGTCCATTGTTGCCTTCCAACCTAAGGGGCTTATTTTCCAACACTATATTAGACAATATTCTGTTGTGATCCATAGGATTTTCATTGGCTAATATTTGAAAGTAGACCACCAGGCCTTTCTTCCTAGACTGTCATAGTCTGCAAGCTCTACTGAAACCTGTCTACCATGGTGGACCTTACTGGTATTTGAAATACTGGTGGCATAGCTTCCAGCATCATGCTAACACGCAAGCCACCACAGTATGACAAAGTGACAGATGGGTGGCAGATTCTTTTCAGAGCCATGACTTATGCTTTTGACATTGCATTGATAGGCTTTGACAAAGAATGGGTGTATACCTGCTTAAGCAAAGGGTGAGGAGGCTGAGAGGAAAAAGGCAGTAGTGACCACTTTTTAGCTTTTCTAAACTTCTTTCCAAGTTTGCAAATATATTTAAAAATTTGGTTTGTAACAACATGCCATTTATTGTAACATTGCTGGCACCACACATTTAGCCTTTAAACTTCCATTACTGTCTTTTAAGACTTCTCTGCCTGCTGTCCCTAACTATTGAGGAGAAAGGGGGGATAACACACAAATCATCTTCCATGTTATCCAGAAAGGCCCTGGACATTTGCGAGTTCTTCAGAAGTTTATAAAATTTTCATCCATCACCGCACTTCTGAACTCTGGGGGTATTCGGCTAATTATAGGACCTACAGTAAAACTTTATTTTTTAAAAAAGTAATTAATCCTTTCTAGGAAAAACAAAACAAACAAACAAAAAGTGATTTATTGAGGGCCCACTATATGTCAGGCACTGTACTAGTCCTTTATACATACATTTTATGTAATCTTCACGAACAGATGCTCTACGATAGCCATTAATAACCCATTCCTCAAATGAAGAAATTAAGCATAGTACATTTAAGTCAGGGTCTTCTGAGGTCTGAAAGCCCCAAGACAGCTCCATTTTCCTTCAGGCTCTTGGCATGTTAAGAATTAAAGAAATGCCAAAAAAAGCCACTCAAATATTGAGAAGTTTAAAATTATATGTGTAACAAATAAAAATTTTAACACAAAAACAATGAAAATTGTGCAGTGTACAAAATCTTTACAATATGTATTTTTTGTTTTTTAATTATTCCGTGGTGTGCTGTAGATGGCATAGTCAGATAAAGGACCAGAACTTAAATTCATATTATGAATGGTCATTTTTTAGTCCTTTGAGTGTATTTCTGGAAGGCACCTGAGACACAGGGGATTGAGTAGCCTGCCTGCAGCCACACAGATAGTAAATAAAGCTAAAAGATGAACGGAGGTGTCTGACCCCGGAGTCTGTGCTTTTTTAACCACTTTGCTATGCTACTTCCCTAGCTAGGCTGATATTCTGACTCATAAACCATTTCAGACTTTCAAATCACCTTCTTTCAAATAGCAAGAAGGTGGGTAGAAATATTTACCAAGCTTAAATATATTAACTGGATGAAAACTTTCTCAGTTCCTGTCTTTTGTTCCTGGTTAAGTACTAGGTTACTTAGACTGTTTCTTTTAGTGTCCTCTGTTTTCCTTCACAGGTGTGCCCAAGGACGAGCCATTATTGTAGGTTGGTTTAAATGTAATCATTACCCAGAACCCTGCTGTCATTTAGAAGCACCAGCAATGGCTATAGGGTTAGAAGATCTGAGTTTGAATCCTAGCTCTGACATTAATTAGTGGTGTGACTTTGGAGATGTTGCAAAATCATTCTGAGCCTCAGATTTCTTACCTACAAAATAGTGTTACTATAAGACTGAGATTTCAGAAGCTGTGTTAATATATCTAATACAGGTACTTTGGCATATTACATGTTAAATTATTACAGCTATTGTAGATGATTAGACATCAAGCTTTTCTAGAATGAGTTCAGCCAAAATTATATGCAGAAGTGGCTGAAGGGAGGATAAAAAACAAACAAACATTGCCGTGGAGTCTCTTCCAACTCGTGGCAACCCCACGTGTTTCAGAGTAGAACTGTGATATGTAGGATTTTCAATGGCTGTAATCTTATGGAAGTAGGTGACCAGGGCTTTCTTCACTGGCGAAGCCGGGTAGACTTGAATCACCAACTTTCAGTAGTAGCCAAACACAGATCATTTGTGTCACCCAGGGACCTGAAGGGAGGTTAGTGGGCGCTAAAGGACCTTTAGGAAATTGAGTGGTATTATACTCAGTGAGGACACTGGTGATGCAGTGGTAGAATTCCCACCTTCTATGCGGGAGACCAGAATTTGATTCCAAGCCAGTGCACCTTATGTGCAGCCATTACCTGTATATCATTGGAGGCTTTTGTGTTGCTATTATGCTGAACAGGTTTCAGCGGAGCTTTCAGACTAATATGGACTAGAGGAAAGGTCTGATGTTCTACTTCCAAAAAATCAGCCAATGAAAACCCTATGAATCACAAAGGCCTGATCTGCAAGCAATCATGGAGGTGTTGTAGGTCCGGGCAGCACTTTGTTCCATTGTGCTTGGTGTCACCATGAGTCAGGGACTGATTCAATGGCAGCTAACAATAACATACACATTTTAAAGGTATTAGGCCTTAGCATAAGCTAGGTTAGGATTATGGGTTTAACAGCATCCAGAGGCTAGTTATAAGACTAATTCTGTACCATTGGATACATGCAGAAAGCAGGTAATAAAGTCGTTTTTGCTTAAATCTGACTGGCCTCTAAATAGAGCGTATCCTCCATCAAAATACTCCCAGCTCTTGCTGCCCTATTGTGGGCAGTGTCAGCTTTCCATAGTCAGCAGACTAATGGCAAAACTCAATCTGTACACTTCGGGGAAAGAGATTTTAAATAAAGAAAGTTGTAGTTGAGTTGATACTCATTTTAATGTCACCTGTATATACCTTCTTTTCTAAAAAAGGGTCAAGAATGAAAGTTAGTTAGAAACTAACATTGACAAGGGCTAAATGATTTAGCTAAATTGCTAAATTTGCAATTATTTTACAAGTCTTTTCTAAAAGATTTGCTTTTTATTTTAATCTTCCCCCCACCATAATATTCCTAAAATAGCCCTCATCACAAGGTCTTAACCTTTTTCTACTTGCTTTGCCTCAAGTAAGAATCAGAATTTTTTGTAGATATATAGCTATTTGAGCAACATTTTTTAAAAGTATATATATATATATATTTTTAACATAGATTCCGTCTTAATTATCTAGTGCTGCTATAACAGAAATACCACAGGTGGATGGCTTTAACAAACAGAAATTTGTTATCTTACAGTCTAGTAGGATAGAAGTCCAAATTCAGGGCGTCAGCTCCAGGGGAAGGCTTTCTCTCTTTGTCGGCTCTGGAGGAAGGTCCTTGTCGTCAGTCTTCCGCTGGACTAGGAGCTTCTCCACACAGGAACCCTACGTCCAAAGGACGTCATCTAATCCTGGCACTGCTTCCTTGGTGGTATGAGGTCCCTCCTCTGTGTTGGCTTCCCTTTCCTTTCAACTTTTGTGAGATAAAATGTGGTGCAGGCCACACCCCAGGGAAACTCCCTTTACGTTGCATCCTGGATGTGACCTTAGTAAGTGTGTTACAATCCCACCCTAATCCTCCTTAACATAAAATTATAATAGCAAAATGGAGGACAACCACACAATACTGGGAATCATGGCTTAACCAAGTTGACACATATTTTTGGGGAACACAATTCAATCCATGACAGGTTCAAATCATCAATGTAAAATATAGCTGCCTTTTGTTTGATTTTCTTTGTACAGTAGCCCTTGGACCAAATCTGTTAGCGCTACTATTTAAGTTTTTTTATTGGAAAATAGACAATTCTGGAGGATTTTGATAAAACTTTTCTCTGATCCCCTCTCCTTTTTTTCAGATGTAACAAACATTTATCTGTGCAATACCAGCCTGAATCTTTTCTTGGTAAATATTTTAGTCCTTTTGTAAGTTCTGTGGATGGGATCTGTGGTTTTTAAGAGTGAACACATATAATTGCAAAGCTGTTACAATCATTTTTATATAGAAACAATTATTTTTAGGTCACAAACCAAAATTACACAAAGATAACGTTACGTAGGAGGCCTAAGTAGAAAAAAATAGGGTCCTAATTAATGCTGCTTTTGTGTTCTTATTATTCAGGGTGGATTACATTATGCTACATTTTTAACTGGAGACACGTTCCCCATTGCTGTTTCTCAAATAACATGTGTAGGCAGATGTTAAGGTATCCCATCTTTCGGGCCAGTGGGAAAATTTTATTTGGTTCTTTGGTGTTGTTGGGTAGGGAGATATTTCCTATTATAAATTATGGCAAGGGAAACGTATTCAGATAGTAAAACCCTGTGACTTTGGAAAGTTTTCATGGATAAAAATAAAAAATGACTGAATTGAAATGAAGAGAGGATATACTTTCCATTGCTGGAAAAGATTTTCACAAAAATAAAGCAACTGTCAAATATCTGTCCATGCTTAACAAATCTGTGAAGTCAGAAACATCCCAGGGCATCTCCAACTCTGCTTTCTGTTCCTTTAAGCTTCGGGATGAAGGTGACAGGGTGTTTAAAATACTAGAAACAGCTGCATACGAGATGATATACACTGGTCCAAAGAGTGAGAAGAAACCCTAACACTGTTCTGAAAAGGAACTTTGGATTCAGCCCTGCTTTTGAAGTGCCTACAGATCACTTGGGTTGCATTGTATCACTCCTTATAGGGAACTGAGAATTCTCCCTTACTGCTGGAAAGCTGTTATTACTTATTTCAGACTCAAGCTATTTGTTTTTTTTTTTTTGTTTTTGTTTTTTTTTTGAGAAGTGAAGGCTTTTAGCTATGTCTTAGCAGACCAAGTATGGAATTTCCCCCCTTGCCTTTCAGAGGTCAGAGTTGTTGTTATTAGTTGCCATCAAGTTGGCTTTGAGTCCTTCCAACCTTATGTATAACAGAAGGAAGTGTTGCTAGGTCCTGCGCCATCTTAATGATCATTGATGTGTTGGAGTTCATTGTTGTAGCTATTGGGTCAATCCATCTCATTGAGGCTTTACTTTATTTTCATAGGCCCCTACTTTACCAAACATGATGTCCTTTTCTAGCGATTGGTCTTTCCTGATGATATGTCCAAAGTAAACCAGTTGTGTTGAAATCTTTTATTTTTTGTTCCATCATTTGCCTCTCAGCATTTCCAGGATGTCAGTTGTAAAACTGAGGATAAAATGAGCCTACTGAGTGCAGTGGACTAGAAGGAGAGTGGGAGTTGGGGTTAGGAGAAAAGTTCTTGTCTAGAATCATCTATCTTGTGGATGTTAGTCACTCTGGGTTGATTTGGTTAGGCATATGAGCCACACAGTCCTCATACATAACATATTTTTAGTAACAACTATGTTTTGTCAGTCAGAGTAGAGTTTCCTGATTCAGGGCTTTCCTTCTTGTGGTTCGAAGATGACAGAAAGCAAGAAGACTTCCCATGCAAGTAAATGATGCTTAGTGGTTTATTTGTCCCTATAGGGTAAAGTAGCCAGGAAGTCTGACCACATAGGGCCAGGGCACAGGTAGCCAGGCAGCATTTTCACCATCCAGAGGCTTCTCCGGGAAGGAATGCTTGTGGATGGTTTGAAGCCCACCTCCTCTTAAACAAAAGTTCAATCCAAGTTGTTACCAGGTGTATTCTGCAAGTCCTCGGTGAAACAGCTCTTCTTGGAGGTGTTTATTGCTTGGTGTAGGACACATGTTCCATCCACACCTGTAAAGCTAAATTGGGCTTTGTGACATATATCATTCTTCTGGCCTTGTGAGATGCCTCTTAACCCATAGTGATTCATCATCCCAACTGAGGGCCATTTTTAATAGAATTTGATATCACAAGCTAGATCACAGAATTGGATTGCACTTCAAATGAGATACATGGAAGTGAGAAGACTATCTAAAGGAGAATAATAACAACTGTCATTGTTATGTTTTTACCACTATAACTACTGGAAAATGAAATTAAGTCTCAAGAATAGGTATTCTTTGGACCTCTGTTTGGGGAAAGCTTTTTTTAAAAAAAAAAATTTTTTTATTGTACTTTAGATGAAGGTTTACAAAACAAAATAGTTTCTCATTAAACAGTTAGTATACATATTGTTTTATGTAGAAGGCTACTCACAGGCTTTTAAGACCCCAGAAGCTACTCACCAAGGTAGAATGTAGAACCTTTTCTTTATAAACTATGTTATACCAATTGAGCTAGATGTTCCCCAAGACCATTGTCCCCACAGCCCTCTGCCAAGCAATTCAGTCCCTCAGGGAGTTTGGATGTGTCTATGGAGCTTCCATGACCTTGACTTGTACAAATTGTGCTGGCTTCTCCAGTATTGTGTACTGTCTTACCCTTCACCAAAGTTCCCACTTATCTGTTGTCCATTTAGTATTCCCCCCCAATCCCTCGTAACCATCTGTCTCAGTCATCTAGTAGTGCTCTAACAGAAATACGACAAGTGGGTGGCTTTAACAGAGAAGTTTATTCTCTCACAGTCCGTTAGGCTACAAGTCCAAATTCAGGACATCAGCTCCAGGGGAACGCTTTGTCTGTCAACTCTGGAGGAAGGTCCGTGTCAGCAATCTTCCCTTGGTCTGGGAGCTTCTCTGCACAGCAACCTCAGGTCCAAAGGATGTGCTTTGCTCCCGGCACTGCTTTCTTGATGGTATGAGGTTCCCATGTGTCTCTGCTCCCTTCTCTCTTTTATATCTCAAAAGAGATTGGCTTAAGACACTATCCAATCTTGTATACCTCATCAGTATAACTGCCGATAATTCATCTTATTAGGTCATAAAGATTGAATTTATAACACGTAAGGAAATCATACTCAGATTATAAAAGGGTACACAATTATACAATACTGGGAATCGTGACCCAGCCAAGTTGACAGATATTTTTGGGGGACACAATTCAATCCATGACAAACCATCAAAGATTGTTTCTTTTTGTGTGTAGACCTTTTCATGAGTTTTTACAGTAGTGGTCTCATACAGTTTTTGTCCTTTTGTGATTGACTTATTTCACTCAGCATAATGTCCTCCAGTTTCATCCATATTATGAGATGCTTCACAGATTCATCATTGTTCTTTATCGTTGCATAATACTCCATTGTGTGTATGTGCCATAATTTGTTTATCCATTCATCTGTCGATGGGCATCTAGGTTGTTTCCATCTTTTTGCTATTGTGAACAATGCTGCAATGAACATGGGTGTGCATATGTCTATTCATGTGACAGCTCTTATTTCTGTAGGATATATTCCTAGGAGTGGGATTGCTGGATCATATGGTATTTCTATTTCTAGCTTTCTAAGGAAGCGCCATATCGTTTTCCAAAATGGTTGTATCATTATGCATTCCCACCAGCAGTGCATAAGAGTTCTGATCTCCCTGCAGCCTCTCCAACGTTTGTTATTTCCTGTTTTTTTGATCTGTGCCAGTAATGCTGGAGTGAGATGGTATCTCATTGTGGTTTTGATTTGCATTTCTCTAATGGCTAATAATTGCGAGCATTTCCTCATGTGTCTGTTGGCCGCTTGAATGTCTTCTTTGGTGAAGTGTCTGTTCATTTCCTTTGCCCATTTTTTAATTGGATTATTTGTCTTTTTGTTGTAGAAGTGTTGGATTTTCTTTAGATTTTAGAAATTAGAGCTTTGTCTGACTCATGATGTCCAAAAATTTTTTCCCATTCTGTAGGTTCTCTTTTTACTCTTTTGATGAAGTCTTTTGAGAGCATAAGTGTTTAATTTTTAGAATATCTGTTTGGGGAAAGCTTTTACAAGCTAGAGTAGTAGGTAGAGAACCCCAGATTCTGTAAGCCAATGCTGACCTCCATGCCCATGTTGACAGTGGTGTCATTCTCATTTCTTCTGTTACGTTCTTTTTCAAAGGCCAGAAGTAGAGCATACCAGTTTAGTATTGAAATTCCCCTGAGCTACACTCTGATCTCCCCAGATGTCCTCTGTGACCATCTATGATCATACATCTTCAGGGAAAATTTGAGAAGATGTGTGGGTAGATCAATAGAAAGTAAAATCTGTTATATATTCTTCTTGATTTGAAATGCTCTTAAAAGAAATTAATTTAGATGAAAAGTAAGGAGTTATAAAATGAACACAGTCCAAAATACACAGAAAAATCCCAATATAATTTAATAAAAGTTTATTGAACATTTCTTATGTGCAGGGTATTGAGACAGGTAATTTAAGTGAAATGAAGGTACCCATCCCTGTATTTCGTAGCTTGTAATCTAGAAAAAGAAAGTAAGGGGTACATGTAAATAAAGTGGACATAATAGAAATGCTGTATTTCTCGTAAGATATGGAGGAGTTAGGGGATAGTGAGGATATTTTTTCACTAGAAAATTCCTAGGTCCTTTAATAAGGGAAGTTCTGAGCTGAGCCTTCTGTGATGGGTAGAGTAGAGAGTCAATGAAAAAGAGAAAGACCCTCAACGAGATGAGTTGACACAGTGGCGCAACAATGGGCACAAACATACCTACTGTTGTGAGGATGACGCAGGACCAGGCAATGTTTCCTTCTGTCATACACAGGGTCCCTATGAGTCAGAGCCAGTGCAATGGCACCTAACAACAGCAACAACAAAGTACTGAAAGATGAAGATACCAGAGTACATTCTAGATTAAGGGACTAGACTGAAAAATTTAGGTGGCAGGTAAGGACAGAAATGGTGAACAAACACTGATTAGCCTATAGCTAGACTATGGAGTACATACAGCATGGAAGAGAAAGAAAGCAAACTCCCCCTGGTATTTTCAACTAGATTATCTCATTTATCCCTGTCATCAATTACTTAAATAATTCTCACGGTCTCGTAGGCTAGATGTCTAAATTCAGGGTGTCAGCTCCAGGGGAAGGCTTTCTCTCTCTGTTGGCTCTGGAGGAAGGTCCTTGTCATCAATCTTCCCCTGGACCGGGAGCTTCTCAGCACAGGAACCCTGGGTCCAAAGGACACACTGTGCTCCTGTTGCTACTTTTGGGGTAGTATGAGGTCCCCACTCTCTGCTCCCTTTTCTTTCCTTTTATCTTTTGTAAGATAAAAGGTGATGCAGGCCATACCCCAGGGAAACTCCCTTTATACTGGATCAGGGATGTGACCTGAGCAAGGGTGTTACATCCCACCCTAATCCTCTTTAACACAATCCAATCTTGCCTCATTAACCACAGGCAGAGATTAGGATTTACAACACATAGGAAAATAATGTCAATCACAAAATGGAGGATAACCACACAGTACTGGGAATCACGGCCTAACCAAGTTGACACATGTTTTTGGGGGACACAATTCAATTCATGACATTCCTCCCTTTAGCGCCCAAAAACTCATGTCCTTGCCATATGTAAAAGATATTCACCCCATCATATCATAGCAAAAGTCTTACACCAACTCCAAGTCCAAAATCCAAAAAAAAATTCCTCTTCATCTGTGAAATCTAGAATAAGAAAGTTATATGCTTCTAAAGTATAATGGTAGAACAGGCAGGCACAAGGTAGACATTTCCATTACAAATGGGAGAAACTGGAGGGAAAGAAGGCATAACAGGCACCAAGCAAGTCAGCAGAGCACATTACATTAGACCTCAAGATTTTGAAAATAATTTCTGTTCTCTGAGACCCTTCACACAATGGCTCTGCCCTCCAGACTCTAGGCAGTGGCCATACTTTCCAGATTCTGAGTGGAGGCTTCTCAACTCTGGGCTTCAACTCTGCCTTCCAGGCCCACTGGGACAGCAACTCTGCTCTCTTGGCTTTAGGCGCACCATTCTCCTTGTCCGTCTGAGTGGCGACTCCATGCTTAGAAATACCAGAGGCCATAGCTCCACCCTTTGAATCCCCAGAGGTCATGGCCATACGTTTTGAGACCGAGGCAACTCGGCTTCCTGTGATCCTTGGCCTCTCGGCCCTCGGCCCTCACACCTGCATTTGCCTTGCTGGGGCAAGTGTTCCAAAGCTCTGTAGCTCCATCGATAAGTGCCTGGAGGCACCCCACTTTGCAGTAAACTTCAGCTGGAAGGCACTCAGCTCTCTTGCTCCATGGGTTGGCAAGCCTAGCTCTATCAATAAGTGCCTGGAGGCACCCTACTCCTCCAGAAAGCTTCCTGCACAAAGGCATTCAGCTCTCGCACTCCATGGGTCAGCTCCAGCACTGTATGGCGCTGACCTCTTTGTTCTGCTGCTGCTGGTTCTCTGCTACTGCTTCTCACCATCTGTGCCTTCTCCAGTGTTAACAGTTCTCCTTACTTCCTTCTGAGTCCTCTGTCCATTCACAGTTTTGAAACAGCTTCCACATTTTAGGTATCTGTTAGAACAGCACCCCAGTCTCTCGGTATCAAATTCTGTGTTGGTTACCTAGTGCTGCTATAACAGAAATATCACAAGTGCATGGCTTTAACAAAGAGAAATTTATTCTTTCACGGTTTAGTAGGCTAGAAGTCTGAATTCTGGGTGTCAGCTCCAGGGGAAGGCTTCCTCTCTCTGTTGGCTCTAGGGGGAAGGTCCTTCTCATCAATCTGCCCTCGGACTAGGAGCTTCTCTGTGCAGGAAACTTGGGTCCAAAGGACGTGCTGTGTTCCTGTTGCTACTTTCTTGGTGGTATGAGGTCCCCACTCTCTGCTCACTTCCCTTTCCTTTTAACTCTTATAAGATAAAAGGTGGTGCAGGCCATACCCCAGGGAAACTCCTTTTACATTGGATTGGGGATGTGACCTGAGCAAGGGTGTTACATCCCACCCTAATCCTCTTTAACATAATCTAATCTTGCCTCATTAACCACAGGCAGAGATTAGGATTTACAGCACATAGGAAACATATATCAATCACAAAATGGAGGACAACCACACAATACTGGGAATCACGGCCTAACCAAGTTGACACATATTTTTGGGGGGCACAATTCAATCCATGACACAAGGTAAGCATGGGCTTACTTGTGCTTACTTCTTAATCTGTAGTGAACAATTTCATATGGGTTTCACCACACCTTTGTGCTTACCTTGCCTATTGGATAATGTGCCCCTGGGTATATTCCATTTCTTAGACCCATTCTTCATTGTTATAAACTACCCAAATGATTGCAAAGCTGCTATAGCTAAATTTCCTTAAATAGATTTTCAGGTGAAGTTCATGAAGCGAGTCTAATAATCAATGGACTCCTTGAACAATTGCTAATTAAATTATACTTATTGTTTAGAGAGGCTTTGGACTAGTCTATTAACTAATTTAGTTTTGTCCATAGGATACATTTGCAAACCAAACATTGTAATTCTTTCATAATACCAACCTCATATTGGAAAACACAGAATCATTAAAATTCTAAAGCTGAAGCAAAGATTTAGACCAACTCTTGCCATTTAATAAGAGAGACAGAGGTCACAGAGCAATACAGTGAAGGAATTCAGCATCCAACCTGAATCTAGTGCTCACAGCATGCTGATGTGACCTCCCTCCACCCCCTGTCCCGCGCAAAGTCCAAACTATGTTGCAGTAAAGGATATGTGTTATGTGATACTCTCTTTATAGACTAGAGTTTTGCTTTGGCCTCCTGTGTATCATATAGAACAAATTCCATTACTTAATATAAAATATCATACTGGTTCCTCAAATTAAATAAGCAATTAACTTACCTCCATAGAAACAAAATGACAATGTATTTAATGTGGTCTTTTGTATGTCTGCTACTGCAAAGTTTATCTTAAAGTTATAGAATTTTTCTTGTTTTCATTGTTTATGCTCCTGTTTCTTTCAAAGTATTTTTAGAATTATATTTGATGACACAGTAATAACCTGTGGCTACAGACTCAACAGGAGTCCCTGGGTACAAATTCAGCTGCTAAAAGAAAGGTTGGCAGTTTGATTCCACCCAGAGGCACCTCAGGAGAAAGGCCTGGCAATCTGCTTCTGAACACACAGCCATTAAAAACTCGATGTAGCACAATTCTACTCTGACACACATGAGTTCGCCATCAGACAGGATCAACTCAATGGCAACTGGTTGGTTGGTTTGACAGACTGATAAAACATCAGCTTATGGGAAAAGGCAAGCTGACAGCCAAAAGGGTCTCTGAGGGAGACAAAACATGTGCCAGAAAACAAGTCAAGAGACTTAAAACCTTATGCTCACGAACAAACTTAATATTCTTTTTTTTATCTTTTCCCATTCAAAAATTTATACATACATTGTTATGTGACTAATTGCTCTCTCTCCACACTGTGACAGCACACACCTCCTTTCCACCTCTGATTTCCCACGTCCATTCAACCAGCTCCTAACCCTCTCTGCCTTCCCATCTCACCTCTGGACAGAA
>NW_004443970.1:13869362-13878056 GCF_000243295.1 Trichechus manatus latirostris
ATTGACTCTCCTTTGTAGATGACTTTTTGTTTATCCCTAGCCACTCTTAAAGTTCTCTCTTTGTGTTTGGTTTTGGCAAGTTTGGTTATAATATGTCTTGGTGACTTTCTTTTGAGATCTACCTTATGTGGGGTTCAATGAGCATCTTGGATAGATATCTTCTCATCTTTCATGACATCAGGGACATTTTCTGCCAACAAATCTTCAACAATTCTCTCTGTATTTTCTGTTCACCCCCACCCCCGTTCTGGTACTCCAGTCACGTGTAGGTTATTCCTCTTGATAGAATCCCACATAATTCTTAGGGTTTCTTCATTTTTTTAATCCTTTCATCTGATTTTTCCTCAGAGAAGTTGGTATCAAGTGCTGTATCTTCTATCTCACTAAGTCTTACTTCCATTGCCTCAATTCTGCTCCTTTGACTTTCTATTGAGTTGTATAATTGTAAAATTTTGTTGTTAATCTTCTGGACTTCTGATTGCTATGGATTCTTGTAGCCTGTTAAATTTGTCATTATGCTCTTCTCTAATCTATTTTATTTCCTCTATTGCGTGTTCTGCATTTTGCTTAATTTCCTTCCTAATTTCTCAGAGAGTTCTGTATATTAATCTTTTGTATTCTGCCTCCAGTGATTCCAAGAAATTTTCCTCCTCTGGAAAATTTCTAGATTCTTTGTTTGGGGAGCTTGCTGAAGGCATCATGGATTTCCTCTTTACGTGATTTAATATTGACCATTGTCTCCATGCCGTCGATAGGTTATTGTATTTATTTATTTTATGTTTGCTTTCTGTGCCCTACCTTCTTGTTTTGTTTTGATATGCCCAGATAGGCTATTCATGTGAGCTAATTTGATTATTGTCACCTTGGAAGCTCTAATGTCCTGTCACCAGGTGGTTATATTTGTTACAAGTTATGTGAGCTCAGGAGTCCACCCACTCCTCCTGTATGGATACGGCTCAGGTGCCCAGGTAGATAGCCACCAAGTGTGTGGTGTCAGCTCTCACTTACAGTCCTAGACAGGCATGGGTTATTGGTATAGGCACAGGCATCTGGCTGCAGCAGGGACACACACTCTGAGCAAGGCAGGGTGCTGACAGCCGCCCCCGAGTGTCCAGGAGGAAGGTATGTCCTTGTTTCCTGGAGCATGTAGGTGGATGGGTTTTGCAGCCAGACTATGAGTGGCTAATGCTGTTGGCTGTGAGGACTGGGGGGCATCTCTTATTCATGGGCCCCTATCGCAGTTGGCTAGGTGGCATGGGTGGAGCTACCAGTCCTCAGGCTCCTGATGTGAGTAGGTAAAGACCCTGCTTAATGGGCAGAACAGTGTCAAATGTCAAGAACTTGCCACTTCACAGCTGAAACAGTTGAAGTTAGAGTTCCAGTATATACCCTGTTGTACTGCAGTAATGAGGGCCTATGCTGTTGAAATGGGCCCACACAAGCCAATGCAGGGGGAAAGGCACTCAGAGTCCTTGGACCCCTTATGCCTGTGGCTAGGCAAAGGAGCTGTGCCTACCCTGGGTTCCTGGCTTAGTGGAGCCAGCAGTTAATTTTTTCCCATTTGCTAATTTGTTCACTCTCCGAGGCAGGGAGAATGGCTCCAGGTATGTGACAGATCCTTCTTCCAGCCCAGAGGACTCGGCAATTGCTGAAGCCAGTTCAGGACCCAGTGCAGAGCAGGGAATGAGGAGGTAAATGGGAGAGAGGTTTTTCCCTAAGGGGGGTGTTTTTGATCTGCACGGTAGGCTGTACACGAGTACTTATCTTTTGCCAATGAGGGCTGCTTCTCATTGGTTCTGGGTGGCTGTGTAGGCTCTCTGGCACTGGGTCTCCCTGGTGTGGAAAATGCACCTCCTGAGCACCACCACTTGCCTGCTTCACCGCTCACCCCTGAGCTGATCAGGCCTGAAGTGCTCAGGCTCTTGCCAGGTCAGGTCTGGCAACTCCTCCCTGCTTCTGAACTGTCTCTCCCTCCCCTGCTACTCAGTCCAGTTCCTCAACTCTGCCTTTGTTGTTCAGGGCTCCCAGATTGCCATATATAATCGAATCACTTGTTTTTTTGGGTCTTTGTTGTAAGAGGGTCCACCAGAAGCATCTGACTACTCTGCCATCTTGGCAAATCATCACACAGCAGGGGGAAAAAGGCTCAGAAGCACATGTTATCATTTTCATATGACTGCAGAGCTCAGTGTGATTCGTATTCATGTGCTATTATTCACATGATTATTCACAATACTAGCTGACATATATTGAACAGGGTCAGGGAAGGCTTCCTGAAAGAAGGGAAATAGTAGCAGTGCCCTGAGTGATTAATTAGTCATTTGAAAGGAGGATGGGGGTAGGACTCAGGATCCATAGTGGAAGAAGTATCTGAGAATGGAGAAGAGCTTATGGAAAAGCACAGATGTCAGAGACCAAGGAGTTCAAAGGCGTGCAGTTTGCCTCATGACTCCCAGTCACCAACAAAGGACGTGCTTTGTCCACTACCAGCTAGTAGGATAGCAGAGAAATGTCCAAGATTTTTTACAGCTATTCCTTTCATAATGATCAAAAATATTAAATAAAACACTGTGGCACTAAAAGTTAAATTCACCAATGTTGAACAATTCATTTGAGTGTTATATGATCACTGGACAAACCTTTATTTGCCATCTATGGTGTTTCATGTTTTGTAGGCTAGTGGTCTCAAGATTGGGCCCACTAGACAGAACTAGGAACAGAGACCCCTCAACGATGATGTAAGTTTAGGAAAACAACCTACCCTCTTGGAGTATCAACATCCTCATCAGCTTCCCCAATCAGAGAGTATTAAAGAAGAAGATTACAGAGGTAATGTGTTTAGTGGAGTGCATGTTACATAGCAAACACACTGCAATGCAGTTGTACTATTATTGTTGCTACTATTGTGTGTTTTTTGTTTTTTTTAGGGTGGGAAGATACTCATTTTATCCCCCCACCCCCATCCCTGTAGGCCCCTGGTCTCTTCCTGCCTGTGAAATTTGTTGGCAGTATCTGGCTCTGTTCCTGAGCTCCTCATTTCTGGCTTTTGATGGGGCATGATGATCAGATGGCCGTGATTAGTGTTTTGGCTTGCATTGTAGATTATCTATTAAGTGCTCATCTGCACAGCCACTGAGACATATGGCCAGCACTTCCAGGGCTTAAAATAAATCTACATTTTAACATGTGGGATTTTATTATGGAAAAGAGAGTTCACATGGGGTCTAATCCTGTTATTTCTTATACTGCACACATCTGCTTGTGGACTTCTGGATGGAATAGTACATTAGGCCCCATAACTTGCATTTTATTGGCATTGCATAGATAATCAGGGTGTGGGCATTTTAGGATAGACTATCAACCCTGAACTCTGTAAGTTGCAAGAAAGGAGAGTGGAGTGAGGAGTATTTTTCCCTTCCTCACTTTGCAGACCAGTCATTCATTTTTCAGTCAAATATTTACTTAGCACCTACGATGCACCAGATGGAGTCCCTGGGTGGTGGAAATGGTTAATGCACTTGGCTTCTAAATGGAAGGTTGGAGGTTCAAGTCCACCCAGAAGTGCCTCGGAAAAAATACCTGATGATCTACTTCCAAAAAATCAGCCGTTGAAATCCCTGTGGAGCACAGTTCTGTGCTGGCACACCTGGGGTTGCCATGAGTCAGAGTCGACTCAACAGCAGCTGGTTTTATTGACTATGCACCATATGCTTCCCCAAGAATTGAGAAATGATGAAAAGATGGCACAGTCCTGAACTCAAGGTGTTTATAAGCAGACATCAGTAACGCTTAGTGATAAGAAAAAAGGCACCTGTTTCTCTGGATTGATGTGGCTCTGTCCCAGGGCATCTGAAATGGCAAGTGGAGTGTGGACTGAAATTCAGATTTTACCTCTTGACTAAGTGACCTTGGACTAAGCATACGATTATTGTTGCATGATGTCCTTCTCCAGGGACTGGTCCCTCCTAATAATATGTCCAAAATACGTGAGATCAAGTCTCACCATCCTCTTTTCTAAGGAGCATTCTGGCTGTACTTCTTCCAAGACAGACTTGTTCCTTCTTCTGACAGTCCATAATATATTCAATATTCTTTGCCAACGCAGTAATTCAAAGGCATTAATTCTTCAGTCTTCCTTATTCATTGTCTGGCTTTCACATGCATATGAGGCAATTGAAAATACCATGGCTTGGGTCAGGTGCGCCTTAGTCCTCAAAGTAACACTGTTACTTTTAAACACTTTAAAGGGATCTTTTGCAGGAGGTGGGTCCAATGCAATGCATCATTTGATTTCATAACTGCTGCTTCTATGAGTGTTGATGGTGGATCCAAGTAAAGTGAAATCCTTGACAACTTCAATCTCTTCTCCCTTTTTCATGATATTGCTTATTGGTCCAATTGTGAGGGTTTTTGTTTTCCTTATGTTGCGGTGTAATGCATACTGAAGGCTGTAGTCTTTGATCTTCATCAGTAAGTGCTTCAAGTCCTCTTTGCCTTCAGCAAGCAATGTTATGTCATCTGCATATTGCAGATTGTTCATGAGTTTTCCTCCAATCCTGATGCCACGTTCTTCATATAGTCTAACTTCTCTGATTATTTCCTTAGCGTACAGTTTGATTAAGTATGGTGAGAGGATACAACCCTGATGCACAGATTTCCTGACTCTAAACCATGCAGTATCCCCTTGTTCTTTTTGAACGACTGCCTCTTGGTCTGTATACAGGTTCCTCGTGAGCACAATTAAGTGTTCTGGAATTCCCATTCTTCACAATGTTATCCATAATTTATTATGATTCAGATAGTCAAATGCCTTTGCATAGTCAACAAAACACAGGTGAACATCTTTCTAGTATTCTCTGCTTTCAGCCAAGATCCATCTGACGTCAGCAATGATATCCTTCTTAATCTGAAGGAATGTGATTAAGGTGATTAAATAGACAATTAAAAAAGAGCATGCTCAGTGGATAACAAGTGACCTAAATGGTGCTGTGAGGGCTGCTTGGGTTTGGTGGTGTATATATATATATTCTAGAAGAGTTTATTAAATTTCATTCTAATAACCCTATAAACAGTTTCTCATATGAATGAACAGAAATAATTTGCTTATCCAACATTTGGTTGTACAGATACTTTGGTATTTATATTATAGAACTAGTTGTTCTCTGTAGCTAGTGTTGCTATGAGTTGGAATCCACTCAATGGCAATGTTTTGTTTTGTTTTTTTAATTCTCTGTTCCAAGATTTTTCCAAGGATTCCCATTCCAAGATATAAATATCAGAAGAGGTTAATGACAAATAAGAGATTTGCTTGTAGAAATTTTCTCAGAAATATTTTACAGTATGAATAGAAACTTATTTGAATCTCCTAAATGAGGACTTCTCATCTTTCCAGGTGTGGCATGTCAATGAAGTTAATAAATAGTGGGGGAAAAAGTGAAATGAAATAACAGCAAAAAGTTGAATTTCAGTTCTAATTCCAGTTTCTCTGCATGCTTGTTTTGCTACTATGGGCAAGTTACTAATCCTTCATAAGGCTCATAATAATACTTCCTACATCTATGGTGTTGGTGAGGATTAAAAAGATAATGCACCAGCACCTAGTCAATATTCAATAAACGGTAGCTGTTGTAATTGGTACTACTGGTACTTTCTAAAATTCATAAGGATCTACACGATGTAAACTAGTATTACATGCCCAAATGACAAAAACCAAACCTGTTGCCCTTGAATTGATTCTGACTCATGGAGAACCCATGTGTTACAGAGTAGAACTGCTCCATAGGGCTTTCTGGCTATAATCTTTACAGAAGCTGATCACCAGGCCCTTCTTTTCCAGTGCCTCTGAGTGGGTTCAAACCTCCAAACTTTAGGTTAGTAGTTGAGTGCAAACTGTTTGTGCCAGTGTTACATATCAGGGCAGTGGGTTTTCCATTTACCTATCTATCTATCTATCTACCCAGGTATCTAGACATCTGGGTAGATAGATAGACAGATAAACAGGTAGGTAGGTAGGTAGGTGGGTGAGTAGGTAGATAGACATTTATGTGTGTATATACCCACTATTACGTGCATGCACACTTCAGAGCATATTTTCTTCTATAGTATTGTAAAATAGTATTAGCTAATAGAGATGCTACTGTGTGCCAGGCTCTGCCTAAATACATGATTTAATTAAGTCATTGTATCCTTATAACAATCTTTTAAGGTAGCTTCCATTATACCCATTTTTGCAAATGAGAGAACTGAGACAAAAAATAAGATCACATAGCTAGTAAACTGCAGAGATGGAATTTTAACCTGGGCAATTTGTCCCCAGGGCTGTGCTCTTAACAATGTTGGTATCCTGAATTTTAACGTTAAACGTTTAGGTTAATATGTATATAAACACACACACATGCATATTACAATATACACGCATATAATACATATGTTACAGAATATGTGTTTATATATTCACTTTATAAATAGATAGTACACATATGCTCTAGTATTTGGAGAAAAGGTTATAGTAAATACTGCTCTCACCATTTGCCTGAAAAGCCAATCATGACTATGTAGACTATCTCTTCCTCTATTGTGTTCTTGAGGTCTGTAACTTATTTCTGTTTGTGATTCCTTTTTTCCTAGAAGGCTGATTGAATTACGTGACACATCATGTGCAAAGTGAGACCATAAACTGAAACCTCTTCTGATGCCCAGAAATGGATCATTGCTTCATATTGCTTAAAGTTATGCTTAAGCACATCCTTAGCCATTATTCCCCTTGTTTGCTTCCCCTCACTCCACTTTAGTTACTTGTACAGTGGCTTTAAATCCAATTATACATCATTAAGTGGCAGAAGGTGGCATTAATATGGATTAACTGTATTCCACAAGCTCTTTGGTGATCTCTGGCCTTCAATGCTGAATAAACTGATGTATCAGTTAAGGCTTGTGCCTGATTGTATTTAACGGAAACCTGACTATTGTAGATTAGCCAAAAAGGGGTTTGTTTTCCTCACAGATCAGGAAGTACAGGGGTAGCCTAATCAGCACAGATGCAGTAGGTCCCTAAATCGTCAGTGCCTCAGGCTCTCTATGTCTTTCCTCTCACCATCCTTGTGTCTTTCCTCTTCTGTTTTATTCCTCAAGGTCACAAAATGGCTGTTGCAGATAGGAGATTTTCAGGTATTTCTCCCTGTAATTCCTTGGTCAGAAATGTACCACAAAAAATGCTGGGCAAATGATTTCTTTTAGTCTGGGCACATTGCCACTCCAAACAAAATCTGGGTTCTGTTAGTAAGAAGTGGAAATGTAAATGGGTTAAGCAGCTGGTAGTGTCCACCACAACTGAGAACTCGTAGTGCAAGGATTGTGTCACTGCTGAGGCAGATGTGATATTCAACCAATTGTATTTATAAAACCTCCACGATGGGTTTAGCAATCCAATCAATGAGGATCAAAACTCACTTCCCTTAAGAAACTTACCATCCAGAAGATTAGATACATGGGCAAACAAGTGACTAAAAAGTGCTGTAATAGAGGTGCACCCACTGGAACTTTGAGATAACAATCATAGGGCCAAGACACACAGACTTTAGTTCTGCTAGTATATAGAAGAATATGAATAACTGCTAAAAGTAATAACTGAATTTTATTGCATATTAGCTATGTAGGGAGCCCTGGTGGCACAGTGGTTAAGTGTTGAGCTACTAACCAAAAGGTTGGTGGTTCAAACCCACCAACCACTCTGCAGGAGAAAGATGTGGCAGTCTGCTTCTGTAAAGATTACAGCCTTGTAAAACGAATGGGGCAGTTTTGTTCTATAGGGTTGCTGAGAGTCAAAGTGGACTGGACGGCAGTGAGTTTGGTTTGTTTGTTTTTTTATTATTAGCTATGTGTCAGACATTGTTCTAAATATACATATACATATATACATACATATACATATTATTACTGATATCAACTTGATGCAATAGATCCTCTTTGTATTTCCCTTTTATAGCTAGTAATATGAGGCAAAATGAAGTTGTTTTCATGACCCTCCCTTTAATACCATGTGTGGGATAGAAAATTCTAAAATAACTCCCAATGGCCCATGCGCTCATGTAATCTCCTCCCCTTGACTATGAAGGGACTGGTGATTATGATACAATATCACAGTGTCACGCCCATAATTAAGTTATTTTACTTGCAACTGTAGACTTTAAGCAAAGAAAGCACCTTCAGTGGGGTTGACCTCATCAAGTGAGCTCTTAAAAAGACAAGTCTCTTCCTGGTGATAGATTTGAAATGTGAGGGAATCCATACAAGGGAATGTCTCCATTGCTGACTTTGAATTTAGAAGGGGCCACGTGGCAAGGAACTGTGGATGAATTGAGAATGCCCCCTGATAACAGCCAGCCAGGAAATGGGAATCTAAGTCCTACAACCACAAGGAACTGAATTTTACCACAATAACATGAGCTTGGAAAAGGACCCTGAGCTCTAAATAAGAACGTAGCCTGTCTGACACCTTGATATGGGCCTTGTGAAACCCTGAATAAAGAAGCTACCTATACTGTGCCTGGATTTCTGACCTATGGAAGTTGTGAGATGATAAACGTAAGATTTTTTTTTTTTTACGTATATGTGTGTACACATATTGTATATGTATATATGTGTGTGTACATATTTATGTGTACATATGTGTGTATATATAGCGTATATATGTGT
>NW_004443970.1:13878156-13908971 GCF_000243295.1 Trichechus manatus latirostris
CATATATATATACATAGATGTGTATATATACATACATATATATATATATATATATATATATATATATATACATGTATATGTATATACATTGGTGGTTCGAACCACCCAGAGGCTCTGTGGGAGAAAGACCTGGCAATCTGCTACCATAAAGATTACAGCCAAGAAAACCCTATGGGGCCGTTCTACTCTGTCACACGGGGTCGCTATGAGTCGAAATCGACTTGATGGCACGTAACAACAGCATATCTCCATTATAACTATTTTCGGGTGCACAGTTCCATGGTATTAATTATATTCACAATGTTGTTTAACCATCACCACTATTTCTTTCCAGAACTTTTTCTTCATCTCAAAGAGAAACTCTGTACTGTACCCATTAAGAATTAATTCCCCATTCCCCTTAACCCCCTTCCCTCATCCCATGGTAAAAACGCATGTTGTTTTGTGCCGCTAATTTTTAGGTAATTTGTTTTACAGCAATACATAGCTAATGCACTTTGGGTTTTGTTCCAAATGTCTGGTTCTTCTACCCCAACCACAAATATGTGGAGGTGCATAACTACAGGTAATTTTAGTGGGTACTAGAGTGGGGTTTTGACCAGATTATATTAAAGGCATAAAAGTCAAGGTGAGGAATGAGGATCCACTACCACAGAAACAGGTGTTTTGTTTTTGTTATTTTACGATCTGTACTATTTTTTCAGTGTCCTCCATCTTACCTAACTTCTAGCACCCCCACTGTGACTACCAAAAAAAGAAAAACACCATATGATACACTGATTGGAAGTCACAGTTCAGTGAAACAGGGACAAAGTCCAAGGTGAAAGAAGATTTTAAGAAAATGCAAAGTTAGTAGACTATGCATTAAAGGTTTTCCACATAGTGAGAAACACAATTTGATGGTCCTTTTCTTGCTGGATGAAGTACGGATCTTATGGCATGGGTTAGAAAGGAAAATGCTTTTTTGTTTTTCCCTACTTTTTGGTCTGTTTCTGCTAAAGGAGTATTCTGTCAATCTATTTTAGTCTTCATTAACATATGAAGATTGAGTTCAGGATGAAAACATATAGGCATCATTTGCCCTGAACACACAATGGCTGCACATGGGGATAGGAAGGCTAAAGATTTGTGGTCGTGTGCGTTTTTGGTAACTGTTTGCGAAGTTGGAATAAGCTGCCTGCCTGTGATAAAATATGACCCTCACTCACTCTTGTAAACTGCTTTTGCCCATTCACATTTAGAGGTCATTAATCTTGCTTCCCTTTATGGATGGACATTTAGTACATTTGGAACAATTGTTTTCAGCTCTACAGTTCAGAGTTATATGAAAAATTCACACAGTGCAGTTTGGAGAAAAATGTCACATAGTAAAGGTACAAGTAAGAAGGTGCTATGGGCTTACCTTAGCAACAGAGAACCACAGGCATTCACAAAAGGGACTTTGAAAAGGTCCAAAGGAACGAGATATAAAAAGCCAATAAATAAACATAAATTATTAACCTAGCAGGAACTTTTTTATGCTTGTACAATACAGGATATCCCTTTTACACCATTGACAAGGAAACAATCCTATATCATGTGCTTGAAAACCTCCTGGATACAGGGAAACTAACTGCATTATAAGACACCTCATTTTTTCCATGATCTGTTCACTACCCAATGGAAAGTTGCTTACTTTAGACCTACTTGCTATTTTGCAATTATGTTTATGTTATATTTCTCTTTTCCATCTTCTTGTTGTATCCTTAGTATATAGTATAATGTGTTGAATGTTAGTAGGTACTTAGCACATTTTTGGTGAATGTAAATTTCAGTGAAATCCTAATTTCAGTGATGTTGTTAGGTGCTGTTGAATTGGTTCTGACTCATGGCGACCCTATGCACAACAGAACGAAACACTGCATGGTCCTGCACCATCCTCACAATAGTTGTTATGCTCGAGCCCACTGTTGTGGCGACTGTGTCAATCCATCTCATTGAGGGTCTTCCTCTTTTTCACTGACCTTCTGCTTTACCAGCATGGTGTTCTTCTCCAGGGGCTGATCCCTCCTGATAATATGTCCAAAATATGTGAGACAAAATCTCGCCATCCTTGCTTCTAAGGAGCATTCTGGCTGTACTTCTTCCAAGATAGATTTGTTCCTTCTTTTGGTAGTCCATGATATATTCAATATTCTTTGCCAACACCATAGTTCAAAGGCATCAATTCTTCTTCAGTCTTTCATAACTCCAGAGATGAGAAGTATAAGTACTGTCTACTTCTTGCCACTCCTGTGACTTCACAACAGTAGTAAAACAAAAAGTAGCCATGTATCATATGACTAAGGTACTAATACTCTTTTTTTCTGATGATTTTTTTCCAGTTCATTCCAATATAGTTTTGACAATGATTTCTCCAATACACCCAACAACGAATCAGAAACATATATGAGTTAAGGTATCTCATCACCTAGAAGCAGAAGTACCTCAGCCTTAAATGCAAGCCATTAAGTCAGAAAGTACTTTAATCTCCTGTCCTTCTTTATCATCCATTTAGATTGATTGAGAATGTTAAGCCATTATCATGTCAATACTGAATAAAAGCTAAAGTATATTAATTACAACGAAAGTAACATTCCATGAAATGTTTAATCAGGAGAAAGGAAGTATATATATCACTGAGCAAAGACAAGGGAATTTAAGAATCAAATCATAATGAAATGAATAAATACTTGACTTTCTGTTATGTGCAGGGTCTGTAAACCCAGATGTAGACAGAAAATAAATATGATGAATATGACAGGTGCCACCGCTCTGTAGACAACCTGACTTTGCCATTGTAGAATTAGGGCAATGCATGATTATCATTATTTGCTTCTGAAATGGTCTATATCTAAACCACAACATTGCCAGTTATTCAACCAGTTTTTCGTTTCCAGTTAATTTGTCTCTAATCGCTGCCTTTCATGTTTGAAATTCATGGGAACTGCTGGCTGAACATATTTATGTTTCAGTGGTCTGAGAATATGGGAGGTGTGTCTGGTAGTTCTTTCCACTTCAGGCAGTGTGCAACCATGTCTGTCAACTGCGTCTCCCCCATAATTTACAAAAGCAGAGGGATTATTAAACAACCTCTAAAGGGCTCCACAATGTCTCAGAGCCTCCATTCCCCTATAAGCAGCAGATCCATCCGTCAAGATCTTACTGCTTCTTTGCATATTTAAATTATCATTTGAAATAATAAATTATGACAGAATGTATGCAAAGTAGGTGGCATTCCAGCTTACTGAACTTAAAGTAGGAATTGTTTAAAGAATGCATTCTTTGGAGTATATTGTTATATGGTATCTTAATTTCTTAGTGCTTCTATAACAGAGATACTACAAGCAGGTAGTTTTAAGAAACAAATTTATTTTCTCATAGTTTAGGAGGCTTGAAGTCTGAATTCAGGGTGCAGGCTCTAGGGGAAGTTTTTCTTTCTCTGTGGGCTCTAAGGGAAGGTCCTTATCTCCTTTCAGCTTCTGTCTCTCTGTTCCTTAGTGACCTGTATCGTCTCCTCCCTTTGTGCTTCTTGCTTTGGTGGCTAAAAACTAAACCAAACCTGTTGCCGTCATCAGTTCTGACTCATAGTGACCCTATAGGACAGAGTAGAACTGCCCCATAGGGTTTCCAAGGGCAGCTGGTGAATTCAAACTGCCGACCTTTTGTTCAGCAGCCGAACTCAACCACTGCCCCACCAGGGCTGCTCCTTTTATATCTTAAAAATGATTGGCTAAAGAAACACCCTACAGTGATATAGTCTCATTAACATAACAAAGAAAGCCCTATTCCTAGATGGGATTATATCCATATGTGTAGGGGTTAGGATTTACAATTACAACACATATTTTGGGGGGATACAATTCAATCCATAACGTGGTTTTCTTTATTTCGCAGGGGTGAGAGAGGGAAGAGACCAATATATCCATTGTTTGTTTGAAAATACTTATAACTGCGGCAGATACTATGCAAAGGACTGACCTAAAGAACAAAAGATAGCTTTGTTCTATGACTCTTGGTATGGTTGAGTGGGGTTCACAAGCTGAGGGCGAAAGCTGAAATGTTGAGAATAGAGACATTTTTAGAGTCTAGACCCTATGTGGTGCAAACGGTTTTCACTTGACTACTAACTGAAACATTGGTGGTTTGAATCCGTCCAGTGGTGCTGTGGAAGAAAGGCCTGGTGATCTAATTTCATAAGGTTACAGCCATTGAAAACCCTATGAAGTGCAGTTCTGCTGTGAAGCACATGGGGTTGCCATGAGTTCGAATCAACTGAACAGCAACATTTTTTTTTGTTTGTTTGTTTATACCCTGTGTAGGGGAAGATAGGAAGAGAGTTGAAGAGTTAGCAGGAAGGTGAGGGACACTGAGCACTGGAACAGAAGCCTCAAAAAGGAATTTGACTAATTGTTTGTTTCTGTGATGTGTGATATGAATTCATGTTTCCTCTCTTCATGAGCTTATATATCAACAATCTACTTATTAATATGTTGTAGGGCTAGATTTGTTTGGTGAAATGGAATAAAATGTGTGTTACAGTCACAAAGTAAGGGTCCATAGAAAGTACTCCCCCAATCAGGCTTACATATGGGCCTTATATTTGGATCAAGATTAGAAAAAGGTTAAAAATAAAAATAGTTATGAGCATTTTATTAGTAGAAAGATAAATTATGGGAAGCATTTTCCCTGGAGAATTCTGGAATCATTTATAAGTAGTATCATTCTTCTAAAAAAAGTGCATATATATGCATGCATGTATGTTTCCCAGTAAGGTTAATAAATACATAAATATTTAATAAATATAGTGTGATGATTAAAATAGAAATAGAAATTTAAAGAGAATGAGATTGGAAGAGTTAGTATGAAATATATATTTAAAAAAGCAAAATTTACAATTTTTAGAATATACTTTAGGATTCAGCAACACCCCCAAATCACCATTTAAACACACTTTCAATTATAAAAGACCAGGAGACAGGTTTTGTTTTGTTTCCCTCAAAACTTACCATTTCTTCTTGATTCTAAACAAATAGGAATGGGATGAATCAGTTGGGGAAAAAATTAAATTGTAAATCTAACCTTTACCTTCTCTTTTGAATCTGTTGCCATCTAAAGAATGATGTCCCAATTTGCTATTCAATGAGAGAATAAAGTTGTTCATGTTTAATGCAACGGGTGATAGTAATAGTGATTGGTGTATCACAGTTATAAACGGTGCCATTTGTTAAATAACTGTGCATACATAATGTCAAAGACAGCACCATGCAGAGAGAAAATGGGGGGCGAGGTCCCACAGATGAGTAATGGAAAACATATCACACTGTCATGTCCAGACCCTTGTCCCCTGCCCTTGTGATTACCATGTTGCTGGAAACAGCGTTACACACTGGATTCCTTGATGGTTGTGGAACTGAGAATGTTAGTATGAGAAAGTTTCTGAACTGTTAACTTCATTAAAATCTTGTAGGGGAAAAAAATGATTTGAAATATAAATTTCAGGTTGGAGATTATTTCTACAGTAATTCACTATGTTGTTTTTAGTTGGCTCGCATGAAAGTCTTGGTAGTCTGCTGCTAAGAGGTCATAGCCTTGAAAACCCTACGGCGCAGTTCTTCTCTGCATACGTGTGATCGCCATGAGTTAGAATCGACTGGATGGCAACTAACAGCAACAAAGGAATCCTCATTCTAAGGAAACCTTCAACCACATAAACTAAGGAAGGAGACAGACGTTTATCCATCTCTGTACCTTGGGCTATACAGTATTTTAAAACATTTTTAACTCTAAAATTTGCTATAATATTTCCCACATGCTGGTTGTATTATCTTTGAAACAAGAAGGATATTTATTTGCAAGTTATCAATATTCTTGCAAGATTGATGTTTTACCATTTATGAATTTGTCGAGTTAATGAGGGAGAACTTTGAAGTTTTAATTGTAGAGTTTTAACTCTGTAATTTTTACAATGTAAAAACGTTTGATGGAGAGAGGTAATTAATTTCCTTCAAAATTATCTAATGGCACTGATTGACTTTTTTCACTGGCAATTATGTTTGTTGATTCTCAGTTTCTTAGGAGTTTCTTGTCTTATTGTTGTGCCACAATTTTATCATTGCTATTTTGAAGCTCTGTAATTAGTTTTGCTGGTATTTTTCTTTAATTGGACCATTAAATGTGATTTCAACTTTATGTGATTAAGTCTAATGGATTGCATTTCCTGCTGCCTTTGCTTGATTGGCAATGTAGAGAAACAGAAGCAAATGCAGTTGATGAAAGTATTCAATCATTTCATATCCTGGAGAATGTTGAACATCTAAGTCTTCTTACTTTCTCATTTCTTGGCAATAGTTCTGTCAAGGAGTTTGAATTCAGGCCCAAATTTATCTTAAGATTCTTTTAAGATCCAATTAATTACCAGCATAATTTATATTAGTGGACTTACAAATCTCCATGTGATGGTATGTTCTCTTTTAAAATGTTGTTCACTCAACAATTATCCAGTACATCTAATGACTTTGTTGTTGTTCGTTGCTGTCAAGTCCACTCCAACTTGTGGAGACCCCAAGTACAACGGGATGAAATGTTGCCCAGTCCTGTGTCATCCTCACAATTGCCAGCATGTTGGAATCCATCATTGTGGTTGTGGTGCCACTCCATCTCACAGAGGGTCTCCCACAAACTCCTTGGCCTTCTACTTCACCAAAAATGATCTCCTTCTCTAGTGATTGATCCTTCCTGATGATGTGTCCAAAGCCAAGTGAAGTCAGACAACCTTCTTTTATGATCCATAGGGTTTTCACTGACTAATTTCGGGAAGAAGATTGCCAGGCCTTTCTTCCTAGTCTGTCTTAGTCTGAAAGTTCCCCTGAAACCTGCCCATCATGGGCAACCCTGCTAGTATTTGAAATACTGGTGGTATAGCTTCCAGCAGTATAGCAACACACAAGCCATTGCAGCACAACAAATTGACAGATGGGTGGTTGCTAGTGAATTTAGGTTATTAGAAAAATTTTAAAAAGGTTGTGATCAGAACATACCTGGAGTGTGACTGATTTCTCCTTGATCAAACAATGTCTCACTTGAGGCTCCTTCTTTCAAGGCTGATGCAATTCTTTCTGTGCTTCACAGCCAGCCTGTGGCTCACACAACCAGGCATCCTGTCCTGAGGAGGGAGAATGTGCATACTTTGGTGGTGGTGGCCATCAGGTCGATTGCATCTCATGGTGAAGTCATGTGTAGAGTCAACTGCTCCATAGGGTTTTCAAGGCTGTAATTTTTCAGAAGCAGATCACCAGGCCTATCTTTGTAGACAGCTCTGGTTGGGTTCAAACTGCCAACCATTCAGCTAGTACACTTTTATTGAATGTACAGCCTTCCTTGCAGCAGATTTGTTTGTCTGTCAACGGCTCAATTACAGCAAGCTAGAGCAGTTTCCAAAAACCAGCTTGCAGAAATTGAATCTTTGGTGCCCAAGGAATGTCAATTATCTGGGACTGAGCTTGTATTTACAGGACAGGTTGCCAACAAGATGCTGCAGTCTGTCTTGTAAAGGTAGAGCTCTCACTATTCTAATAAAACTCTGGAAATGTTAGAAATGGCAGAACGTTCTAGGACACTCTTTTTCAAGCTTGCACGAGTTTATGTTCCCAAAGTATGCCTGAAAACGTACATCAGGTAGCCTGCGTCAAGTACAGCCTAGACTATGCACTGAATGCCATTTCTGAAACAGTCCTGAATCTAGAAGACATGTGGAGCTGCTTTTAAATTGCCTTGACTCCCTGCTGAGTGTCTCTTGGGTTTCTGATAAATTATTGGTCTTGATTTGACCCTGATTGGGGCATATATTACACTGGTATCCATCAAGATGGATGCAGTTCTGCTCTTTACTAAGCTCTTTTGTTCTGCCAGAAAGCATTTCCTTTGGCAATTGAAATGGACCTTTTAGTTCAACTAAATTATCATTAGTATCTTTTGAACTTCAAAAGGCACTGGTGTGTTATATTGTCTGATTGTTTGGAGAATTTGATGAGAGGAAGAGAAGAAACGTAGAAGTGTAAAGTTTACTGGTTTCTTGTCTCCCTCACTCCTCCAACCGCCTGATTGGCAAAGAAGAAAAAGCATGGACGTTAAAATTAGCAGGCACTCTATGTCAACCCAGAACTAAAACAGTTTCTGAGGCCAGCTCTTCAGACAAAGATTGGACTGGACTGTGGGATATAAAATGATACTTATGAAGAGTGTACTTCTTAACTCAAGCAGATACAGGAGACTAAACGGCAGTTTCTGTCCAGAGGTGAGATGAGAAGGCAGAGAGGGTTAGGAGCTGGTTGAATGGACATGGGGAATCAGGGGTGGAAAGCAGGAGTGTGCTGTCACAGTACAGGGAGAGCAATTAGGGTCACATAACAATGTATGTATAAATTTTTGTTATGAGTCACTAATGAATTGTAAACTTTCACTTAAACTACAACAATAATAAATAAATAAATAAATAAATAAATAAATAAAATCAGCAGGCACTGAAGAGCCCTGGTGGCACAGTGGTTAAGTGCTCGGCTGCTAACTGAAAGGTCAGAGATTTGAACCCACCAGCCACTCTGCAGGAGAAAGGCATGGCAGTCTGCTTCTATAAAGATTTACAGCCTTGGAAACCCTATGGGGCAGTTCTACTGTGTCCTGTAAGGTCACTCTACGTTGGAATTGACTCGAGGGCAACAGGTTCGGATTTTTTTTTTTTTTTTTTTAGGGGATTCGGGGGGAGAGGGAGCCCTGGCCATGTAATGATTATGCCCTCTGCTGCTAATCCAAAGGTCAGTAGTTCAAACCCACCAGCCTCTGTACAGGAGAAAAGACCTGCCGATCTATTCTTGTAAAGAGTAAAGCCTAGGAAACCCTATGGGGCAGTTCTGCTCTGTCCTGTAGGGTCACTGTGAATTGGAATCGACTTGACAGCACTCAACAACAACATGGGATAGTAGTTAAAAAGCTTGGGTTCTGGATTCAAACAATGTATATTGTAATCCCAGTTCAGCCACTTACTATCTGTGTGATTAGGCATGTTTCTTAAAACCTCCAAATTTTTATTTTCTCATCTTTTAAATGGTTAAAATTCAAGACCCATTTCTTAGACAATTTAATGAGACAGTCCTCTTCAGATGCTTAGCACAGTGCTTGGCATGTAATAAACATATGTGATCAGTTATTTATGCTGTTGGAATCCATTTCTAGCAATTACTAGCTCTGCGACCTTGCCTAATGTATTTAATTTTTCACACTTGGTTCCTCTTCTTTAAGATGAAGACAATGATACCCAACCAGGAAAAGTATTTTCAGAGTTAAAACTGATACAGTTAAATTGCCAAGTTTTTGACATTTAGTAGTTGATCAGTATATACTAGTTTCCTTCCCTCCTCACCACCATTCCCAACAATAAAACAACAATAAGCACAACTGCTATTAAATACTTCCCCAATATCAGTCACTATGTATCCTGAATAAAGATAGTCACCTTCCACTATGTTTTTAGAAAAATGACTCTGTGGATCAATGGCAAAGATTCACACTCCTGTGAAATCGTTGGCTTGCTATTACTTTGCGTTTAAGAATTTGTAGCAACTCAACTTTTGCTTTAGACTCATGTATAATGGTTTCCATTAGCTTATTTCTTACTTGCTCATCATGAGGAAATCAATTGTTTTCCCTTTGCTACCCAGGTTTTCCTAGATGAAAAAATAGAAATTTGTCTAAAGACTCGACTAAGGTTATGTGCCTCTTCGGAGTTCTTAGGTGAACTTTCTAGCTCCACAGAGGGAGCTCTTTAGAAGATCCTGGAGGGTTTCAGAGAGAGTGTCAATATTACATCTCATTGTCTGCTGCACAGTAGGAAAATATGGACCCCACACCAGGTGCCCAAGTACAGTGTACAACATGAAAGTTTTCATTTTCTTGTGCTACCTCGTCCTTGCAGCTTTTCAAAAAGGAAAAGTTTTAGATCATTATGGATAAGTTATTTCTTTCAAGAGTTTCAAGTAATAGTTTTAGGAAAATATTACTTTCTTATTTCTTGGCAACAGTTCTGTCAAGGACCCAAATTTATACTAGATTCTTTTAAAATCCAATTAGCCAACAGTATAATGTGTTAAAAGAAGCCCTTTCTGATGATTGATTACTGTGCAGCCTCCATCAACTCTGGGCTGTCTGTGAGAATAGAAAACAATGGATTGATTGGATGTGTCTGGGTACTTAATACAGAACTTTAATAACAATGTCCAGAATTGCTATTAGAAAGGATGCTGTCATTTATTTGCCCTCATTTCCTGAGAGCAGAAAATCTATGTCCCTGATTTGAGTAACTTTGAATGAAATATGGAAAAACACTGGAATTCATGACCTCTTTGTTGAAAGGGAAGAAACTTGAAGCACTCACTGATGAAGATCAAAGACTACAGCCTGCAGTATGGATTACACTTCAACATGAAGAAAACAAAAATCCTCACAATTGGACCAATAAGCAACATCATGATAAATGGAGAAAAGATCAAAGTTGTCAAGGATTTCATTTTACTTGGACCCATAGTCAACACCCATGGAAGCAGCAGTCAAGAATTCAAACGACATACTGCATTGAGCAAATCTGCTGCAAAATATCTCTTTAAAGTGTTAAAAAGCAAAGATATCATTTTGAGGACTAAAGTGCACCTGACCCAAGCCATGGTATTTTCAGTCGCCTCATATGCATGCGAAAGCTGGACAGTGAATAAGGAAGACCAAAGAAGAATTGATGCATTTGAATTGTGGTGTTGGTGAAGAATATTGAATAAACCACAGGTTGTCAGAAGAACAAACAGATCTGTCTTGGAAGAAGTATAGCCAGGATGTCCCTTAGAAGCAAGGATGGCGAGACTTCATCTCACATACTTTGGACATGTTATCAGGAAGGACCAGTCCCTGGAGAAGGACACCATGCTTAGTAAAGTAGAGGGTCAGTGAAAAAGAGGAAGACTCTCAATGAAATGGATTGACACAATGGCTGCGACAATGGACTCAAGCATAGCAACGATTATGAGGATGGCGCAGGACCGGGCAGTGTCATGTTTTGTCGTACATAGGGTCACTATGAGTTGGATCCAACTCAATGGTACCTAACAACAGTTAACAACATTGTTGGGTCAAGTACCAATTTGCCAGAACAATTTATTTTTAAACAAACTTTATATGTGTATTATATTACTTTGACAAAGATGGAATTTTAGATTACTAATTTGCTCAGTCTGGACTCTCTTAGTTTTTAGGTTTGGAAAAGCTGACAGTATGAATAAAAAAATTGTTGCTTGTATTATTGTGGGGTATTCTGAAGATTTACTTTTATTTTTTGATTGTAGCATACAAGTTGCTATTCTTATTTGATTCAAAATGCAAATTATTAATTTACCAGAAAAATGTGACTTATTTCAAAGAAAATATGATATAGTAGAAATAACACTCAGTTTAGAGTTGATAAACTAGATTTTTACCATTTTGTAAATTTAGAGAACTAGTTCGTTCTTCTGATACTCTGTAGCTTTATCTTACTAATAAGATAGATGACTTCCATGTCTTCTTGAATTTTAAAGTTCTAAAGTTTTTTTTTTTTTTGCCTTTCTGAAGATATAGCTTTATATTACTTAGAGCTTTTGAATAATTCTTGCATGAATGCATGATGTGTGATTACTTTGCAACTGTATTTTTATTCCTACATCGTTTCTTTAACACATATATTGTGGCCTTATGGGAGTCACTTACCTTACCTGGGTTTGCATGATCTGAATGTAAAAACAAGATATTTGAACAAGATGGCCTCTAAGGATCCTCCCAGCTTGAATATTTAGTTTATAGTTTATAGCTGTTGAAATTCCGTAAAGTATAAGGTGTGTGGTCTCAGTGCAGTTGTAGATACAAAATGAAAAGACGTGACATCTGCCCAGGAAAGAGTTTTTTACCTTTCATTGAATGAGATTCATGGAATCCAGGAAACCCTTGAAATTATGCTTAAAATATGTGCTTAGGGTCATTTTTTGGAGAAAGGAATCCATAGCTTTCATAAGAATTTTCTGTACTACACAATGAGGGCTCTATTTTCAGAAATCTGGTATAGTAGTTCTTAAAGTGTGATTGGAAAGAGAGCCTTTCTGGTGACCGAGAAGTGAAAACCTTTTTCATAGTGACCAAGATGTTGTTTGTTTGCTGTTTTCATTTCCATTCATTCATGAGTATACAGTGGAATTTTCTAGGGGCTGCACAATAGATTAAATGCAGAAGCAGATATATGAATCCAGCTATCTTCTACTAAGCCATACATTAAAGAGATTTATAAAAATGTAAAACAATGCCACTCTTCTCACAAATTTTTTGATTTGTTTTGGAAAATACAATTATTTTTCACAAAAAGTTATTTTCCTAAACATATAATAAGTTTATTATTGTTATTTTGAAACAAGTAAATAGTTTAAAATTTTTAAGTGTAGATTTTAATACACTAAATATCAACAGATAAAACCCACATGAACTATAGTTCTTTGGAGTCCTCAATATTTTTTGAGTGTCAAGGAGTCCCGAGACTAAAAGCTTTGAAAAATGTTGACCAAGAGTGTTCATTAAGGATGTTAACCTGTAGTAGTGAATGGAGCCTGGCTTATTAACTTTATACAAAGAGAGGTTATGTCTTGCTTACCTAATTGCCAGGTAGGTGTTCAGATCAGCAGGGTAACTGCCTATCATATGATGATTCTGGGATCCAAATTAATGGAGTGGGTTTGCTATCTTGATCATGTGACTTCTAAATCCAATACATCCTCAGCAGGTAATGCTCTCAGAGGTATAATAAAAATGAATTAGAGGATCATACTTTATTAAACTGAAGTGTATTATAAACAGCTGTGGATCTGGTAATATCAGATGTGTTTGTGGTATTTTTGTTATTGTTAAAGAAATATCAGTAATCCAATTAAAAACATGGCTTATATTGAAATTGTTTATTTTTTCTCTTTGGTATAATATCTATAAATATTAAGTGTTTACAATGAGGCAGATTTTGTATTAGGTTCTAAGGGTGGGAAGAGAAATATGACAAAGTTCATGTCTTTGAAAATTTCATGTTTTGATATAGGAAACTGACATGCAGCAAATGAAAACAGAACTTGTGATGCGAGCTCTAAAATAAGAATGAATAATATACAGGAGTAGTACATTAACCTTCCTGAGGAGAGTGGGGAAAGCTTCAAAAGGTAATGTTAAAGCATACTGTGAAGGCTGAGTAGAAAGTGGCCAGGTGAACTAGAGACTGAAGACATTTCAGAATAACAGACAGCCTGTGAAAATACATGGGGGTGTGAAACAGCATAGTGTGTTCAGAGCACGACAGGGGGGTTGCTATTTCTGGAAGGTAGGTGTGAGGAGAATGGCAAATAGGATACTCAGTGCAGTAGGCAGAAACTCGAAACACCTTGGGCCCTTTTTTCCAGGCGCATGGAGTAAGGAAGCAAATGCCTATTGAATGAGTGCAGAGGGCATAACTGCAGGAAAATTTACAGTCAAATATATATACATATATTTTTACATCATTATGGCTGCAATAAGGAGGAAGGCTAGTGGGATAGCAGTAAGGATTGTAATAAATCAGATGCATGATGATTGAAACAAAACCAACAGGGTTAGGGGATGGAGTGCCTAATCCCAGTGCCTGGCACAGAGTAAACTCAATACAAATTATGATGAAGATTAGGATGATATCCAGATGAAGATGGAGAGGAAGATGGAGAAGAGGAGGTGAGTTTGAAAGAGATGTAATTTAAAAGTAAATGTTCTACTGACATCAAGATATTACTAACTCTCATGTAGAAACTACCCAGAAGTATAGTGGATACAGTGCCAGACGGGGCACAAAATCAAAACCTTCCCTGGCGTTACTCTTCAAAAAGAACCAAAATTCTCTCTAGGTATCCAATTGTTTTCAAATTTATTGGCCTTTGTTTTTAAAGCTATCTGCATGATGTCACCATTCACATATAGTTTTAATGTCTCATAAAGGGGCGTCTTAGCATTTTGTGTGAATTAAGGTATGAGAGCAACAACCTTTTAGTGGCCTGTGGTATATTTAGTTTAGAAACGCGAACAGTGAATTGGACTCTAGCATGACATCAAATAAGGACATTTCACATTAAAGTCCCCAGAGCTGACAGCCTTCTTGTTGCTTTGAGAGTAGTTAGTATTATCGCTTCCTTAAGGATCCATGAAACTAGGCTAGGTAATTCCCCCAGATAATTTTCTTGTACATTAGCCGCAGTGACGCAATGTAATCAGTTACATCCGATGGAGCTAATCATTGATGTATTATTCTTTTGGGGTGCTTAAACTCCCAAGTCTCATTTGATAACTATTGAGACAATATGTCTTCCTTTAAAATAGATTCTCCGTTTCTAATTCAGCCTTCTCTACTGCACCCCTCTGGGGATCTGCCCTCCTGATAAATCCCTCTATATCTGTCAGCTCTCCTGACTTGCTTAGTTTTCTGACCAGTGACCCACATACCACCTTAAACAGGCATTGAGGAATGAAACATTTGATTATCTCATGTCCGTTGGAACTCTACCATTTTAATTTATATCCTTCTATACTTCTGATTTTCCCCTAAACCACATATTCATAGCATGCTTGCTATGTGCCATTTTAAATAAAATAGTTTACATGAAAAAAGTGCTGTCAGCTTGCAAATACTATACAAATGTTAAGTGGGCATAATAATTATGGTATCAAGTTCAATGGTGATTTGTCAAATATAGCAGAATTTTCTATTTACCTAAGTATATTTCTCTTGTATGACTCATACTGTTTCTATTTGTTTCTGTTCTAGTGTCCCATAAAGTATGTCAAACATAGCACAATGAATATTAATAGAAAGAACAGAATAAATATAACTATGGTTAGCCTAAAAGGATATCAAAATACCAAAAACTTTTCAAGGTGGTATTGTTTTAGATGAAATCAAATGTTTTCATTGGGAATTTAAGCCAAGCAATCCTCCCTGCAGAGATTTTTGCTTTCAACACTTTACTGCTTCTAGTATTTTGAATGTCTGAGATTATTTTGTGCTCATGTTAAAGCCCTATTTGTTTGATTTTTGTTTGTTTGTATATAAAACATGTATCAAGCACCAGCCCTGTGCTAGGACTAGTGCACACTGAGGAATTACAACCAGGCCTTTCTTTTGAGGAGCTTATGGTTTAGCAAGGGGATGAACCAAACCAAGCCCGTTGCCATGGAGTTGATTCCCACTCTCACAGTGACCCTTTAGGGCAAAGTAGAACTGCCCCATAGGGTTTCCAAGGAGCAGCTCGTGGGTTGGAACCACCAACCTTTCAGTTAGCAGCCGATTGCTTTGACCACTGCACCACCAGCACTCCCAGCAAGGGGATAGAACCAAGCAAAGCAATGATTGCAACCCAGCAGGATAGAGGTATGCACAAGATATTGGTTAATGGAAGACAAGGAACACAGACACGCTCTCAGCTCATTAAATCATGCTTGATAGTCAGGATTTAGAATTTTGGATGAGTGAAGAAGCTGGCTGAAAGGATGTAGATGCACCCACTGGGGAAATATCTTTTCTAAAAAAGCGCAAAGAAGTCATGAGTTCAATAATGAATTTTAAAATGAAGTAAAGTAAGCAGTACTTATAGAGGAAACCAGGCTCGTGTAAGTTATAGTAAACTGATATATAGCATCTTATGCAAAATGTATCTATTTTGGGTAGGAAAAGCTCAGCAAAGTCAGTTAAACAAGCATTACTGCATACATATTATCTCCCATTGGATCTTTAAAAGTTGAGTAAATTTCATTCTTTGCATAATTCTGAATGCTTTTCCTCATGTGGATTATTTTCCTGTATATTTTACTGTGTAATTATACCTTTTCTTAGTCATTACTATGTTATGAAAAGATTTCACTAATGACCAACACTTATTAGACTCAATGAGAATTCAGGCAAGCAAATTATCCTGTGCTTACTAGCTCAGGGTCAAAATGAAATCAGCATCGGAGTGAAAAGATCTACATACAGAAGCCCTAAAGTAAATTTCATAAACCACAATTCTTTTTGTACTATGTTTTTACAAGATTTCGATAGAAAATACCTTGAGAGCATTGTATTTATTCAAGGAAAAATCTTTCTTTTTTTCCTCCTAGATTAATAAGAGGGTAAAACTCAGAAATAATTTCAAATAGCGGGACAAAGTAAACATAACTCATGTTAATATTGGCAGAGCACAGTCAACAGCTAATATATTGAGCAATTACTATGTATTTAGCAGTGTCGTAATTGTGTTTGCCAGCACCATCTGTCAGGTTGTTGTACTGTAGTGGCTTCTGTGTTGCTATGATTCTGGAAGCTATGTCACTGGTATTTCAAATACCACCAGAGTCATTCCTGCTGGACAGGTTTCAGTGGAGCTTCCAGATTAAGACAGACTAGGAAAAAAGGCTTGCTGATCTACTTCTGAAAATTAGCCAATGAAAACCTTATGGATGATAGCAGGATATTATCTAATGTACTGCTGAAAGAGGTTGGAAGACATGACACAGTAGCCACAACAATGGACTCAAACATACCAATGATCATGAAGATAGTACAGGACTGGGCAATGCTTCCTTTTGTTATACATCATGAGTTGGAGCAAACTCAATGGCCCTTAACAGCAATATTTATGTTTAAAGGTTCATGAAAAATAAGTGAGATTTGATAGTCATTTATGTGTGTTTGTGTGTGTGTGTCTATGTGTGTGTGTGTGTGTGTGTGTGTGTGTGTGTGTGTGTGTGTGTGTGAACTGTGGAAAGAGAGGTCAGGAATGGGAGAAAATCAAAACTTTAGTTCATAATCAAAGCTAACGTGCCTAGTAGAGATTGTTGTGCTGTAGAAATCTTGAAAGGTCTAGGTCAGTCTGTTGTACTGAAATAATTGGAAAAGTTTCTTTAACAAGATGGGAATTTTGGAGGCTGCACACAAAATTTGCCACAGAATTTGGAAATCTACCCTGAGTTTTTTTTAACAGTTCTGTAAGAAACATTTTGTGAAGTGGAAAAGAAATTGGAATTTAGCATTTAGTCACAAACCTAGGGTATTTCCTGTCAATCTTGCCTGAATCCACTAAACCCACTCAGTATGTTCAGAGCAAAGGGACATGAGTTACTTTACATACTAGAAATGAAGGCCTACGTAGAAGAGAACAAATTGGGCCGCTGCTGGGAAGTTTTCTAGCACACGGGTAAAAACATTATCCAAGGGTCAACACAGAAAGGGACTAAAAGTGGATAGGAAGGGCTTTGTACATCTTAATTCATTATTGGAGGGGATTAAAAATGAAGATTGCATAGTAAGACAATGGTAGAAGAGTAACTAGAATATGGTCTGGGGAAAAGTAAAATGAATCCCCTTTGGAAATGCACAGCAAAAGATGGAAGCTGACTGTAGCCAGTCATGTAGAAAAGACCTCATCTGAAAGGAGGCAGGAAAAGAGAACTTGATATGCATATGATATAATCTTGCTTGCTGAAAGTGAAGAGGACTTGAAGCACTTACTGATAAAGATCCAAGACTACAGCCTTCAGTATGGATTACACCTCAACATGAAGAAAATAAAAATCCTCACAACTGGACTAATAAGGAACATCATGATAAAAGGAGAAAATACTGAAGTTGTCGAGGATTTCATTTTACTTGAATCCATAATCAATGCCCATGGAAGTAGCAGTCAAGAAATCAAATGACACACTGCATTGGACAAATCTGCTGCAAAAGACCTCTTTAAAGTGTTAAACAGCAAAGATGTCACCTTAAGGACTAAGGTGTGCCTGACCCAAGCCCTGGTGTTTTCAATTGCTTCATATGCATGTGAAAGCCGGACAATGAATAAGAAGACCAAAGAAGAATTGATGCATTTAATTGTGTATTGGTAAAGAATATTGAATATACCATGAACTGCCAGAAGAACAAACAAATCTGTCTTGGAAGAAGTAAAGCCAGAATGCTCCTTAGAAGCAAGGATGGTGAGACTTCATCTCACATACTTCGGACATGTTATCAGGAAGGACCAGTCCCTGGAGAAGGACATCATGCTAGGTAAAGTCGAGGTTCAGCAAAAAAGAGGAAGACCCTCAATGAGATGGAATGACACAGTGGCTGCAACAGTGAGCTCAAACTTAGCAACGATTGTGAGATGGTGCAGGACCGGGCAGTGTTTCTTTCTGTCGTACACAGGGTCGCTGTGAATCGGAACTGATGGGACGGCACCTAGTAACAACTCATATACTAGTTCCTTTAGGGGTTGCCCATTCCGGGGACCCAAGAAATTCAGGCATAGAAGGGTTCTCTGCACAGCTTTGTACCACCACTGGGGAAGGCTTTGAGTGAAATATGATTAGCTGCTGCTACTACACCTCGAAGTTCTTAGTACTTCCTTCTTTAGATATTCAGTGCTGAGAAGGAACTTTCCAGCCTACTTTGAACACATCATCAGGAAAGATCAATCACAGAAAAGACCATCATGCTTGGTAAAGTAGGGCAGAGAAAATGAGGGAAACCCTCAACGAGATGGATTGACACAATTGCCTCAAAAGTGGACTCAAACACATCAACGATCTTGAAGATGGCACAGGACCAGGCTGTGTACATCGTGCTAGACATAAAGTTGCCACAACTCCGAGTGAACTTAACAGCAACTAACAACAACAACAGAGTTGTCTGGTAAAATACAGAATCCCAGCTAAGTAACAAATAATATTTTGGTATAAATATGTCCCATGCAAAATTTGGGACATATGTATACTTTATAAGTATTGTTTATCGAAAATTCAAAGAACTAGGCAGCCTGTATTTTTATTTGCTAAATCCGGCAATATTAATCTCTTGTTTGTTGGTCAAAAGCTTTTTCTGGCCTAAACAACCAAATGGTCATTTTAAACCAAGAGGGATACTATGACCATGCCCTGACAACTAGGATCACTCCAGCTTTATAAATTGGTATTTGAATAGTGTAATGATTTGCGGTGTCACAGAGACAGTAAATTTACACTTTCAGGTATTGACAGTGCCCATTATCTCCTGTCATTTAGTCTTTGGAAAGCTTGAGGGTTTTGCTTTAAGTACAGGTAAATGAAAGGCTTGTCATATACTTAAACTGACTGAACTGGAGCAGCCTGACCAACCTTTGTTAAAACCCTACTCGGACAATATCTCTGATGTCGCCTGCTGTGGATGGGGTTGCTCTGCCAACTTCCTTCCCTTCGCAATGAGAGGGCTCTGAGTAGTGAAAAGAGCATGTGGACTCAGAGGACTGGGATTAAGATTCAGGTTCCACTGGTGAATAACTCCTTGCATGGATTTGGAACTTAACAAGTTCATCATCCTTGGGTGGTGCTTGGCTGTTAACCAAAAGGTTGTAGGTTGAGTCCACCCAGAGGAACTTTGGAAGAAAGGTCTGGTGGTGATCTACTTCTGAAAAGTCAGCCATTGAAAACCCTATGGAACACATTTCTACTCTGACACACATGGGGTTGCCATGAGTTGGAATCTACTCCATGGCAACTGGTACTGGTATTAACCTCACTAAGCTTCAGTTTCCTTAATTCTCCAACTGGGATAACAACACAGGTACCTACCTAGATGCTATTAAACGAGATGCGAGTAATAGTGGGCGTTTTGATAGCACCTACTATGTACCAAGCTTGGCACACCTACTAACTTATGTAACATTGAACACTCGCTATGGAGGTTGATGCTATTACCTATCTGCGTTTTACAGATGTGGAAATGGAGCCATGGAACAGTTAAGTAGTATTGAAGGTACACAGAAATTGTTTAATCTATACTATCATCACTATTATTATCATTACTATTATTGTTTTTGTTGTTGCTATTTTAGTGTTTGACAAAAGAGAACTAACAAAGCAGTGATAGTTTATTAATTTTTTTTTTTTTCCCTGAAAACGTTGGCTTGCTGCTTAAGAATTTGGAACCACACATTATATATATAATACTGAACCCTATGTAACAGAAGCTCTGCTTAATTGCCACATTCTGTCAATTACTTCGTCTTAAAGTTAGGCAACTTTGGAGCACGCAGAAGGGAAACTCTAGTTTCAGTCAATTTCAGTATATTCACGTTTTTATTAAGCCATTGGCATGTCAGAGTCATTCAGAGCCTTTAAGAGAATATATTAAGTTGGAAGAATATGAGGTGTGAAAGGAAGTTGACAGTCAATGTAGAGTGTCAAAGAGTCTTCTACCTTAGATTCTCCTCAGTTGTTGAAATATAATGCCCATTTTTAAATTTTATATGTACACTTTCCCTTTTATGTGTGACAAAGCTATTATCTTCTAATATTCTAGTGAGGAATGAATATTTCTGAAGATTTGGGTACTGACATTTTCAAAGTCAAATTTTATATCTATTAAAATATGAAATATGATAACTATTTGGCCATACCAGATGATTTACTTTCAGCTCTCAATATTTAACAAAATCCTGTAGCAAATTATTATAGTAAATAAAGCAACGTGTATCAGCAAATTATCAAATACCAAATTAAGAATGGATGTGAAAGTTCATCTATTCCATACCCCACTTATTTTTTGGAGTCACGGTAACATTTTCAGTCCGGTGGCACAGTGGTTAAGCACTCGGCTGCTAACTGAAAGGTCAGTAGTTCAAACCCACCAGCTGCTCCACAGGACAAAGATGTGGCAGTCTGCTTCTGTAAAGATTACAAACTTGGAAACCTTATGGGGCAGTTCTACTCTACCCTATAGGGTCGCTATGAATTGGAATTGACTCAATAGCAATGGTTTTGGTGTTTTGGTTATACTAGTATAAAGAAGCCCTAGTGGTGCAGTGGTTAAGCATTCAACTGCTAACCAAAAGGTTGGCGGTTCAAACCCACCTAGTGGCTCCATGGGAGAAAAGACTCGATAATCTGCTCCGTTAAAGATTACAGCCTGAAAACCCTTTGGGGCAGTTCTCGAAATCAACTCAACAGCACCTAACAACAACAGATAATTGTATATGTGGTTAATAACATAGTATCTTAATTTCTTTAACTTAGGGTCTGAAAACGGTTAACAAAAATAATAGTTACAATTCTGGAATGTGTGCTATGAAAAGGCAATATGAAGAAATCACTTACTTTACCCCCTACAAAAACCCTGTTGTTGTTAGGTGCCAACAAGTTGGTTCTGACTCATAGCAACCCTTTGTACAGCAGAATGAAACACTGCTCCGTCCTGTACCATCTTTACAGTTGTTGTTATGCTTAAGTCCATTGTTGCAGCCACTGTGTCAGTCCGTCTCGTTGAGGGTGTTCCTCTTTTTTTGCTGACCCTCCACTTTACCAAGCATGATGTCTTTCTCCAGGTACTGATCCCTCCTGATTACATGCTCAAAATATGTGAGATCTAGTCTCGCCATCCTTGCTTCTAAGGAGCCTTCTGGTCATACTTCTTCCAAGACAGATTTGTTCGTTCTTTTGGCAGTCCATGGTATATTCGGTATTCTTTGCCAGCACCATAATTCAAAGGCATCAATTCTTCCTCAGTCTTCCTTATTCATTGTCCAGCTTTCACGTGCATATGAGGTGATTGAAAACACCATGGCTTGGGTAAGGCACACCTTAAGTCTTCAAGGTGACATCTTTGCTTTTCAACACTCCAAAGAGATCTTTTGCAGAAGATTTTCCCAATGCAATGTGTCTTTTGATTTCTTGACTGCTGCTTCCATGGGTGTTGAAATGAAATCCTTGACAACTTCAATCTTTTCTCCATTTATCATTTAACAAAAACCCTATGAGCTGGTTATTACTCACCTTATTTCATGTATAAAGAAACTTACCTGGGGATTTTAAGTCGTTTGCCCAAGGTCACTGTTCGTTAAGTGTTAGAAGCAGATTTGCAGTTCCTTCCTTAGGTCTGTCCGATCTGAAGGTCTGGGCCCTAGGCCCTGTAGTGCATCACCTGTCTGGAGGAAAAGTGTTAATTTCTGCCTGAAGTGGGGGGACTGAGGAGAAGTGCTATTTCTCCAGCAGATTTTAGGCTTGTATGTACACATACAACTCCCACTTTCTACCCGCACTGGAACAACGCAGAGAAGAGGGCCGTTTTTCAGATTTACCTGTTCCCCTCTTGTCTCAACAGATAACTCTGAGTTGTTCTGAAATGTACTCGCACTAGAGGGAATCTTCCGTAACTTCTAAAGCAGTATTTCTCAAGTGTGGTCACTACATCATTACCACCTGGGGGACATGTTTAAAATGCAGCTTCCTAGGGCTCTCCAGAAGCAATTAAGAATAACTTTGGTAGTGGTAGTGACAGAATTTGAAATCTCCAGGTGATGCTGATGTAAAACTAAACCCTAAAGTTTGAAAACCCTCATAACCTAGAGTAGAAATTTAAAATGTCATTCCATTCAACATATGTTGAATGCTTAACATTTACAACATAACTGAGCTGGGCTTTGCAGGATGCAGAGATGAATGCCAGGATGAATAAGGCATTTCTACTGCCCTCGAAAGTATAATCTCCTTTCAGATAACGCATTCTTTATGTTTAGTACCTTCTGTAGCAAGTAGGGAGCCATGGTGGCACGGTGATTAAGACCATGGCTACTAACCAAAAGGTCAGCAGTTCAAATCCACCAGCCACTCCTTGGAAACTCTATGGAGCAGTTCTACTCTGTCTTATAGGGTCACTATGAGTCAAAATCAACTCAATGGCAACAGGTTTTCTAGCAATGGTCAATTCATACTCGTTCAGTAGTCAGACTGACTCTACATGTGATAAAAGTTCTCTGTTATTAGCCAACTCAAAATTTCTAAATTTGTTTTCCTAATCTTTCAAATGAGGATGATATCCATCCTGTCTGATATAGAATGTTTAGGGTTTTGGGATGTTTAAATTAAGTCAGTGGAAAAATCTAGCTTAAAATGTATTGGAAACTGTAGTAATGTATAGAATTGAAGAAATTGTTGATAACATTGTGTTTGGCTAAGCTCAAACTTCTTCAGTCCTATTTAACTTATGTCATAAGACCTATCATACTGAGTATTATATATTTGTACAAAATATGCTTGATTAAATATTGTCTTCTCTTGTATTTGAAAGTATTCTCAGTTATTAAATTTTGAGTTATGACAGAATTATAAAATGAACTCTCATTCAGAAATGGATTATATTTTTCTGAGAACAAACTGCCCTGACAACTCAGGTCCAAATCAGTGAGTCTCCACTTGGGACATCAGGTCACCTCTTTCTTGGCTCAGAATCTTTTCAAACTACTTTAATTTGGTGGCTCCTATTCAGGCTCTGACTGTTAACTTTAACCTTTAAAAACACAGAGAATTAGGTGGTTTCATACACAGACTCTAATCTATTTTTTCACTGTTTAAAAACTACCTTCCTTGATATTCAGGAGTCAAGCCCCAGTGATATATTTAAAAAAAAAAAAAAAGATAGATACTATGAATATATTATTTTTATTTCATAAAATCTCTGTATAATGACCCGGAGGCATAGCTGTCCCTCAGTAATGGTTGGAAAGCAGGCATGGATTGCCCTTTTTATAGTACTCTAGGGATTCAGAGATTTTGCTAGGAAACAAGAACACGTGTACTTAATACAGTTGTTTTTTATTCAGGGCAGAGTTGCGGGATAGGTGGATAAAATGTTGAGAAATACATGAAAGAACTGATTATAGATACTGGCCAGTTATGGCCTCCATTAGCATATCTGTAAGGTGCCTTTTTTTTTTTTTAACCCCATAGGTAAAATGAGGAGCACTTTGGTAACATCATTAAAACATGAGTAGCAGGCAGTTATTATATACCATTTGTACATCTGTGACTAATTACCTGGGTGACAGTATTGACAGAAAGCTACCAGTGGCTCTAGGTAAAGGACACATCTAATACGAGCAGTGGATCCAAGAACCTCACCTGCATGAAGGCAGCTACAGAGGCCAGGAATGCACCAGCACTCAGAGTCGGAGGAGTGACGTTCCATGAGGTGGAAGTCAGACACACCTCCTTTCTCCGCCATGTCTATCAATTCTAACACCAAATGCCCCTCCCACAGCACTCTCTACTGGGTTCAATAATTTATTGCAATAGCTACACAAAACTTACAATTATGGGGTTTATTAGGAAAGTAACAGTTAAACAATTCAGGCTCAAGATCACTCGGGATACAGTTCTTCCAACAGGATAGCCTCCCCCTGGCGTTCAGTCTCTGCCAGAAGGCACCCAGCTTTCTCGCTCTGTGGGCCAGGAAGCTTACCACACCGTCTCCTGCTGCCAGGTCTCTGCTGCTGGTCTCTTCTTCCTTGGCGGTAGGCTCCTTCTCCCTGCTCTGGAATTGGCTCTCTTTTAAGGCAAAACTGACCAATCACCTTGGTAAGCCACAAGTACCCTATCACACAGTCACCTGGGTGGGAGTTACAAGACCAGGGCTAAAAAGGCCACACACAAAAGTAATCAATCCTCCGCAGGCCACTCCCTGGCTTTTCTAGCCATGGTTCTTTCAAATTTGGAGGATAACTTCCCTCTCCCAATCATTTCACCAGTTCAAAACAGTCATTAACAATTAAATATTTCGATAGGGCAAAGAGTCCACAGGGTGAGGTTACTCAGGTAGCAGCCATTCAGGTCTACTGTGGGTTGTCATCTGATCCGGTCAAGTTCTCCAAAAGTCATCTTGGCATCACCCTTTCTGACCTCTGATAAAATTTAACTGAGAGAAGATTATTCCCTGGCTCTGAGTCTCATGAGGTATCAGCATAACAAAACCTTTAAGAGACTTTAGGTTCAGCCACTGTACTTGAGTCCAGCAGTGCCTCCCCTTTAGTCTGCTCTTTCGCAGTTACAGCTTCTACAATTACAGTTTTTACAATCACAATTAGCAGTTACAGCTTCTACAATTAGTTTTTATAATCACAATTAGCAGTTAATCAGCACTCACAGCTGAATCATATAATCCTATCACCATCTTCTCCGACCCTTTCTTCCCGAGACCCATCAGGAAAAGAGGAATCTATTCAGTGGGGATCCTCCCCTGTCCCCCTCATTTAATGTAAACAGACTCACGAAAGCGTGTAAGCCAGACATTTCGTGCCTTTATCTCCCCACATTTTACATAGCCGATGTTTAAATTGTGCATCCCTATCATACCAGTACTGAGGAGACAAGCATGTTCCTTGGTCTTGAAGAATCTTCTGTTCTGGTTGGAACTTTTGAGCATCTACATCCATAAGCAAAGTCCAGTCCAGAGCAAGCCATCAAATTGCAGCAATCTACACAACCTCACAGTGTCAAACATCTTTCTCTTTATTCTGTTGGGTTCTGGTCGACTTCCTAGCCATCCATCCAAGCTAGGTCATAATAGGTAGCAGCCTCAGGTTTCACACATACCTCCCTGCACTTCAGACAGCCGCTTCACACATTCTCATCCCTAGCTCCCTTAGGCTAGGTCAATGGGTTCCACCAGTAAACTTTAGGAGTCCTTTGCTTCTGACCAGCCAGCCTTTCCTCTGACTCTCATCCCTAGTCCCTGTGGGCTAGGTCAATGGGTGCCAATGGAACATGTCCAAACTCAGCCTATCTCTTCACTGCTGCACTTCCCCCATTTCCACTCATTAGTGGACCCAGGTGGTGACAAGGGAGCAGATCAAGCTGTCTACTCATCAGCTCTCCTTGACTTCCAGTCCTGGAAGGGGATTCCTTCAGATGGGCACTGACTTTTCCCGCCTGTATGCATCCAACAGCAAACTGCTTACTTGAAATTCAAAAAGCGAAAGTCACTCATTTTTTTTTCCCCTTCCATAGGTCCCGCCTTCAAATGCAAATCTCTAGTTCTCTCAACAGTTCTGGGTGGTTCTGCATGTCTTTTCAAATGCAAATCTAGGTGGGGCTCAGGTTTTTTACCTCAGCCCCGACTCTATACACAGGGCTACTGCCTTCAAACAAAAAGCCTGTGTTTCTCCTGGGCAAATCCTAGTTCCGCTTTTAGCATATCCAATCAGGTATTGGCTGAAGGCGGCGTTATATGCTCTCTGTAATCGACAATACCTAATATTCATGTCTATCATACATTTAGGTCTGCTTTACAACATTTGGTAGGAAAAACATTCAATATCTGTACATTCAGATAAATGCATAATTTTAAACACATAACCCTTTTAAAACATTCCAGTTTAGTCTTCTCTACACCTTAACTGTCTTCCTATTTATATGCATATGGCCTTGGGCCTCTGGCTGGGTGGAACCACAAGACCCTGGCCCCCTATCAGTCATCCTGCTTATCTGGGCTCGCTTTTGCCCCAGGGCACTCCAGGTGCTGCTTTTCAGCCATTAAAGGAACAACAACCCAAGCAACCATCCAAGAATCGAAAGTTTCACTTCCCAAGCCTCTTAGTTCTTTCTCTTACAAAGTTCCATGCTTTCATGAGTATGAAGCCATTGCAAACAATCCCACTTCTGATGCCAACTGTAAAAAATGACATGGGGGAGGTGTCTGACCTTCTTCAACCCCACAAGGGGGAAGGAACCAAGATCAACAGCCCAAGGCTGACTGCTATGTGGTGGAGGTCAGACACACCTCCTCTCCCCACCAACTCTGCCAATTCTGACACCAACTGTCCCTCCCACAGCACTTTCTACCGGGTTCGATAATTCATTGTAATGGCCACACAGAACTCACAGACCATACTCACAACTGTGGGGTTTATTAGGAAGTGACAGTTACAATCCAGGCTCAAGAACACTCAGGATACAGTTCTTCCATCAGGATAGCCTCTCCATAGCCATGTTCACAGGCATGCCTCTCCTGGCCCTTAGTCTCTGCCCAAAGGCACTCAGCTTTCTGTCTCCATGGGCCAGGAAGCCCACCACACCGTCTCCTGCTGCCCGATCTCTGCTGCTGGGTCTCATGCTGCTGGTCTTGCCTTCCTTGGTGGTGGACTCCTTCTCCCTGCTCTGGAATTGGCTCTCTTTTAAGGCAAAACTGACCAATTCCCTTGGTAGGCCACAATTACCCTACCACACAGTCAACTGGGTGGGAGTTACAAGACCATGGCTAGAAAGGCCACACACAAAAGTAATTAATCCACCACAGTCAGGGAGATGATGTCTCACCATCCTTCCTTCCAAGAAGCATCCTGGTTGTATTTCCTCCAAGACAGATTTGTGCATTCTCCTGGCAATCCATGGTGTATTCAATATTCTTTGCCAACACCACAATTCAAACGCGTCAGCCTTTTTTGGTCTTTCTTTTTCATTGTCCAGCTGCCGCATGCATATGAGGTAATTGAAAATACCACGGCTTGGGTCAGGTGCACCCTAGTCATTAAAGTGATACCTTTGCTTTTTAGCACTTTAAAGAAGTCTTTCATTTACTGGGAATCATTTAAGTTGGTAGTTACACAAAAATAAAGTGAGGTATTTGGATCATCAAGTAATTCACAGTTTAGTAGAGGAGACAAATAAGTGAACAAATAGCAGTAATAGGGAACAGTACGTATATATATATAGAGACAGAGAGAGAGGGAGGGAGAATATGAAAGAACCAATAGGAAAGAATGAGGTAACCCTTGAGCTGGAAAGTCATTTTACCTCTTTCTCTAGTTTGTTTACTTGCTAGATCAATGTTTCCTAAACCTTAGTAATGTTTGCTACCATCTTCGTATTTTTGGCCAGAACTAAGCGCTGCAATGTGTCTCATGCACTGCCTCATAACTTTTTTTTTCTTTAAATGAACTTTAAATCATTTGCCTTCTTTTTTAAACTTAGTATTATCCTTAGCATTAACATCTGCAAAATCACTGGCTTGAAGCACTGCTTCCTTCTGTTTAATACATCTGTCCTGAGTTTTATGTTACTGACTGGTGCAAACAGTTAAAACACTCGGCTGCTAACTCAAAGTTTAGAGGTTCAAGTCTACCCAGACACACCTCAGCAAAAAGGCCTGGTGGTCTACTTCGGAAAAATCAGCCATTGAAAACCCTATGGAGCACAGATTACTCTGAACCATATGGAGTCACTGTTACCGAACACAATGGGTTCGCCGCCACTTGTACTCATTAAGAATAACTAAGAGTCAAGTGGATTTAAAGCAAGGCATAGTTTATTACTCGAAGTGAGTAAGGAGACGGCGGGGTGGGGGGGGTTGGGGGGGGGGGTGAGGATCCGTCCCAAAGCACTCTCTTAACCGAACAAAGGGCTGGAGGAATTTTTGTACCACACAGGAAAGGGGAAATCCTACATATTCATTAACTTTATTCATATTCAAAAAGGGGTTGGGCTAGGATTTGGCATGGAAATGACTCACAAACTTCTCGCTTCTGAAATAGGGTCGGTCACTGCTCGATTATCTACTTCCGGTGATTTTGGTTCCTCGGCAATGCTTATTATGGGATGAGGCCATCTGGCTGTCGGCCTGATGTCTTACGCGCATGCCCAGGATTCTAGTTCTAATTGGCTGATCTGAAAGACAGCTGCAAGCGGGAAGATTAGGAGGAAGCAATTTAAACGCAAGGGAGGTAAACAATGTTTTGTGGTTGACACCATTCTTCTTCTTGAAAAATTTTTAACTGACATAACTTGTTGTTTAAGGGCCTTTTCTGTCCCTAGCTGGTCTCTTCACCATGAGTCGGAATAGACTTGATGGCAACTGATTGGTTCCCAAACCAAACTAGGAACACTATAGTTTTCAACTACATCTGAATACTTTGCTTTCCCCAGCAGAACGAATACCCATACAAACAAATATATTCCGATTAAAATAATTGTTAAACGATGTGCTGCTACCTGAAAGCATCCTGTGTACCACGTGGTACAAAACCCACCACAATTTGGAAAATTCTGAACAAGGTATTCCTTCTGAAGTCCCTCTGTCAATGCTATTTTATTCTTGGTAAAACTTTTGTTGTTTTAAAAAAAAAAAAATGTATCTTTCTATTACCTGTCAGGTAATTCAGACTTACAAAGGCCTGAAGGAACGGATAATCTTTTTGATTTCCTGTAAGACTTGCTAATGCCAAAGTGAGAGATTAAAACAAGTGATCAGAAGTCAAGGTGGGAGTTCATTTTCTTGCCTGGAGGTTTCGAACAGCCGGATTGATGAAGGGGGGTAGGTCAATTTCCAAATATAGTTTTTCAGACTGTTGTTAAACCAAGAGGGAGGATGCAATAAACACTCCCATTATTCACCTTCACAGAAGCTTGGCTCTCAACTGTAAACTGATGCCTTACATAAATATAAATATTGAAGGAAGGAGCAATAGGAAACGTAAACGTTAAGAACTGGAAAATCATTGTGTGTTTCAGAGCAGAATGATCATTCCATAATTTGTTTATTTATGATGCATTTGTGATTTATTGAAAATTCCTAAAAGAAATCGTGGTGGCATGAGACTTAGAAATAAAGCTATAGCACATTAAGGAAATTAAAAGGAAGTGTGCTTCTGCTAGTGAAAACTACAGCAATAATTATGTTTATAATAACATATTGGTGTTTTCTCTCACTGACATGTTTAAAGTCACCTTTGTTGCTAGCTTATTTTTTGAAACCATGTGATTTTCATAGCGGAGGAAATAGGGGATGGGCATTTTGTAAAATCATATTCAGTATCGTAATTGAAGTTTGCATTAAAAAAATCACTATTCCTATTTTGGAATGTAAAATCATACTAAAAGGAGGCAGAACTCAGCCATTTTGTGGTACAGTATGACCTCACTTATATGAAATACTTAACAGGAAAATGCACAGAGACAAAAGTTTGTTAGAGGTCATAGAGGTTACCAGGGACTTGGAGGTGGAGTTAGTACTTAAGGAATACTGAGTTTATGTTTAATGAAAGAAACCAGACCAACAAACAAACCTACTGTGGTGGAGGAGCCCTGGTGGCGCAGTGGTTAAGAGTTCAGTTGTTAACCAAAAGGTTGACAGTTTGAATCCACCAGCCGCTCCTTGCAGCAGTTCTACTCTGTCCTGTAGGGTCACTATGAGTCAGAATCGACTCGAGAGCAATGGTTTGGTTTCTATTGTTCTTGCTGTTGTGGCGTTGGAGTCAGTTCTGACTCATGGAGACCCCATATGTTACACAGTAGAACTGTTCTCTAGGGTTTTCTTAGCCGTAATCTTTACAGAAACAGACTGCCAGTCCTTTCTTCTGTGGTGCGTTTAAACTGCCAAGCTTTAGATTAGCAGTCCAGCGCAAACCGTTTGCACCACTCAGGCACCTGAGTTTCTGTTTAGGGGGATGAAAATAATTTAAAAATGGATAATGGTGATGGTTGCACACATGGTGAATGCAATTAATGTCACTCAGTTGGACATTTAAAAATGGTTAAAATGACAAATGTTTTCTTTTGAATATCTATATGCCTGTGTGTGTGACTGTGTGTGTGTATACCCACAATTTAAAAATCACAGAAAACTACAAAAAGTGGAAAAACGAGTATGGGCTATAAATTTAAAATTAAAGCTTCAGACAGCTGTTTGCCTTTTCATGGATTTATCCTTTCAGATGTACTTAACCCATAGTAAAGGACTCTTACATTATTCTTTGTTTGTTTATTGTTGTAGTTTAAGTGAAAGTTTACATTTCAAGTTAGCCTCTTATACAAAAATTTATACATACATTGTTATGTGACCCTAATTGTTCTCCCTATACTGTGACAGCACACTCCTCCTTTCCACCCCTGATTTCCTGTGTCCATTCAACCAG
>NW_004443970.1:13910025-13955549 GCF_000243295.1 Trichechus manatus latirostris
TTCTGTTTATGCCATGTATTAGGGCTCCTAGCGTTGTCCCTATTTTGTCTTCCATGATCTTTATTGTTTTCGATTTTAAATTTAGGTCTTTGATTTGAGTTAGTTTTTGTGCATGGGTCTTGTTTCATTTTTTTGCAGATAGATATCCAGTTATGCCAGCACCATTTGTTAAAGAGACTGTCTTTTCAACGTTTAATGGACTTTGGGCCTTTGTCAAATATCAGCTGCTCATAGGTGGATGAATTTATGTCTGAATTCTCAATTCTGTTCCATTGGTTTATGTGTCTGTTGTTGTACCAGTATCAGGATGTTTTGACTACTGTGGTGGTTTAATAGGTTCTAAGATCAGGTAGTATGAGGCCTCCCACTTTGTTCTTCTTCTTCAGTAATGCTTTGCTTATCTGGGGCCTCTTTCCTTTCCAGATGAAGTTGGTGATTTGTTTCTCCATCTCATTAAAAATGTCATTGGAATTTGAATCAGAACTGCATTGTATCTGTAGAGCGCTTTGGGTAGAATTGAGGTTTTCACAATGTTGAATCTTCCTATCCATAAGCAAGATATGTTTTTCCACTTATGCAGGTCTCTTTTGGTTTCTTGCAGTAGTGTCTTGTAGTTTTCATTGTACAGGTCTTTTATGTCTCTGGTTAGATTTATTCCTAAGTATTTTATCTTCTCGGGGGCTATTGTAAATGGTACTGATTTGGTGATTTCCTCTTCGTAGTTCTGTTTGTTGTTGTAAAGGATTCTAACTGATTTTTGTATGTTTATCTTATATCCTGAAACTTTGCTGAAATCTTCTATTAGTTCTAGTAGTTTTCTTGTGGATTCTTTGGGGTTTTCTGTGTATAAGATCATACCATCTGCAAATAGAGATACTTTTACTTCTTCGTTACCAATTTGGATGCCCTTTATTTCTTTTTTTTAGCTAATTTCTCTGGCTAAGACTTCGAGCACAATGTTGAGTGGTGATAAAGGGCATCCTTGTCTGGTTCGCTTCTCAAGGGGAATGCTTTTAAACTCTCTCCATTTAGGATGATGTTGGCTATTGGCTTTGTATAAATACCATTAATAATATTGAGGAATTTTCCTTCTTTTCCTATTTTGTTGAGCGTTTTTATCATGAATGGGTGTTGGACTTTGTCAGATGCCTTTTCTGAATCAATTGACAAGATCATGTGGTTCTTTTGTTTTATTAATGTGATGGATTACATTGATTGTTTTTCTAATGTTGAACCATCTCTGCATAGCTGGTGTGAATCCCACTTGATCACAGTGAATTATTTTTTTGATATGTTGCTGAATTCTATTGGCTTGAATTTTGTTGAGGATTTTTGTATCACCGTTCATGAGGGATATTGATCTGTAATTTTCTTTTTTTCTGGTGTCTTTACCTGGTTTTGGTATCAGGGTTATCTTACATTATTCTTAACCAAAGAATATTTCTAAGAACCTGTATCACTTTCATACCTTCATAGATTTTTTTCAAAGAATAATTTTTGAGAACCTAGGATGTTCTCAGGAACTGGTATAGACACTTGCAATACATCCATTAACAGTACAGACTAAAACTTCTGCCCTGGTGTAGTTTGCGTGTTAGAGAGGGAAGGAAAGCAATAAAAAATAAACTAAGTAAATTGGGCATTATGTTAGGTGGTGATAAGGGGTATTTGTAGTGCAAAGTGGAGGTGGGTAGGAGGAAAATCTTTGAAGACTGCAGTTGTGAGAAATGTATCCAGGAAAAAGAAACCTTAAACAATGATTTGAAGAAGGTGAAGATGTTACCCATATGAAACTACTAGGGGAAGAGTGTTTCAGGGAACAGGAAATTCTAAGCGCTAAGCCTTAAGGCTGGAACATGCCCAGTTTGTTAGAGGAATAGCCAGAGATAATCATGGCCAGGATGAGCAAGAGGGAGAGTAGAAGGAGCTGAGATTAGGGTGTTAACTGGGGTCAGATCTTTCAGGGTCTTGCAGGGTTTGATATTAAATGAAAGTAGAATCATAGAAGGTTAAAATAGAGGCATGGCATGCTCTGAACAGTGTTGTAAAGGCTTTACACTGGTTTCTTTGTTCAGAATAGACTGTAAGGGGCAAGGGAAGAAGCCAAAAGACCAATTAGTGGGCTATTTCAAAAATCTAGGCGAGAGATGATATTTGTTCCCACTAAGCTGGTGGCAGAGGAAGGGATGAAGGGTGGTTGGATTGTACAGAGAGCAGACAAGATACAGAGTATCTGGCATTCTGGATACAGAGTACGAGAGAAAGAGAGGGGCAAAGGATGACTCTTAGAATTTTGCTCTTTAAAAGAATGGAATTGCTATCATCTGAGACATGGAAGCAGATTGATTGTGGCGGGGGGGGTGGTTGGAGACATCTTCAGTTTGGATATGTTAAGTTGCTTAGATTTACCTACTTTTCTCAATCCTTATTCTTCAATTTTTTCTGGTTTTTTGATTATCAACATAGTCTGTTTCATTTTTTAGATCTTGTTGCTTTCATGTGATATCTATTTTTAAAATTATTATAATATTGAATATGTCATGGACTGCCAAAAGAAAGAACAAATCTGTCTTGGAAGAAGTACAGCCAAAATGCTCCTAGAAGCAAGGAGGGCGAGATTATGTCTTACATACTTTGGACATGTTGTCAGGAGGGGTCAGTCCCTGGAAAAGGACATCATGCTTGGTAGAGTAGAGGGTCAGTGAAAAAGAGGAAGACCCTCAACAAGATGTATTGATTGACACAGTTGCTGCAACAATGGGCTCAAGCATAACGATTGTGAACATGGCACAGGACCAGGCAGTGTTTTGTTCTCTAGTATATAGGGTCGCTATGACTCAGAACTGACTCAACTTCACCTAACAACAATTTAATTTTACTCGGATCATTAATTTTCTCTCTTTTTATTTCCTTTCCTTTTTTGTAACTTTATTTTCAAAGATTTTCACTCCCTCGCTCCTTCCCTTCCTCTCTCTCGTCTTCTTTCCCTTTCTTCCTTCTTCCCTTCCTTCCTTCTTTCTACCTATATTGCTATTAACTTTTTAGTTTTAGCTCTTGTTCATGATCCTTTACTCCTTCAGCTTTCCTATAAATGATATGTATTTTGGAAGTATTAGCTTCCAATTTATCTGAAACTATATTTTTTATATGAAAAAAATTTTTTTTTTTTTTGTCTCAATTGCTTAGTAACTCTCTGGCCCTTCCTTTGGTTTTTATATCTCCTCTCTCTTATTTTTTGTGCCTTATTATTTAATATGTGTTGGACTGTAAGATCATTTACAAGGGGTGTTGACAACTAGAGAGAGCCCACAATGCAACCAGGAAAAGGATGAGTTCCCCATTGTTGCTGTCCCTGGTGCAACTCCCATTCCCAGACAATGTGGTGTAACCAAAGGACGAAGCTACCCAGGTTAATGATTGTTCTCTGCGTGCCTATGAGTTGACCTACCTGTGGTACCCAGGATAATGAATATTCTTTGTGTGAACGAAGTTTATCCCTTGATGGTCCACATCTTCCAGTCCATATGTTTGGAGCTGACTATTCTTTTTTTTTTTAAATAATATTTTATTGTGTTTTCAGTAAAGGTTTACCTAGCAGTTTAATTCCCATTCAACAATTTCCACTGAACTGCTCAGAGACATTGGTTACATTCTTTTTTTTTTTTTCTGCCTTCTAACACTTCATATGGATTTTTTTTTTTATTGTACTTTAGATGAAGGTTTACAGAACAAATAGTTTCTCGTTCAACAGTTAGTACACATATTGTTTTATGACAATGGTTAATAGCCCCATGACATGTCAACACTCTTCCTTCTTGACCTTGGGTTCCCTATTACCAGCTTTTCTGCCCCCTTCTGCCTTCTAGTCCTTGTTCCTGGACTGTTGTGCACCATTAGTCTTATTTTGTTTTATGGGGCTGTCTAATCTTTGGCTGAACGGTGAACCTCGGGAGTGTCTTCATTACTGAGCTATAAGGGTGTCTGGGGGCCATACTCTCGGGGTTTCTCCAGTCTCTGTCAGGCCAGTAAATCTGGGTGTTTTTGCGAGTTAGAATTTTGTTCTACATTTTTTGGAGCTGACTATTCTTAAATCTGTATTTATTAACTAACCTAGCCTCTGACTTTGAGGGAAATTCTGGCCCAAATCTAGGAGAGGATGAAGTTATACCTAACCTCAGTTTAAAAATTGAAGTCCCTGGGTGGTACAAATGGTTAATGAGGTTGGCTGCTAACAGAAATCACCCAGAGGCACCTCAGAAGAAAGGCTAGGTGATCTACTTCTGAGAAATCAGCCTTTGAAAACCCTGTGGAGCACAGTCCTGCTCTGTCACATATAGGGTCACCATGAGTCAGAATTGCCTAGATGGCAACTTTTTTTTTTTTTTTAAGTTTAAAAGCCTAATCTTGGTTTAAAACAACAACAGTAGTAAGAATCACCCAATAACTACCTAAAGGAAGAAACAAGTACAAGGCCTATATTCAGTCTTTCTTACACATGTACTCCAACCTGCCTCCAATATACTTATTTCCTCTTGGGTCATTTCCTTTCTTCAAGGGTTATTGCATGAGCCTGTTGGTTGACTGTTTCCTTTCCTCTCTTCCCTTATTATGAGGGTTAGGAAGGTGCTAGCTACAGCAGGGACCATGCCAAATAAACTTTTGAAAGTAGGTGTAAGTTATCCTTGCTCAGATTCCATTCAGATTGCTGGGGTCTAAGAAGAAAGCATACACATTTCACCTTATGAAAACAGTCCTTGTTTGCCCCTACGTTTTCCCAAAAGAATGTCTCTGGAGTACAAAGTAGCAGTAAGGCTAATTTCATACAGTCTTTGTCAACGTTCTCAAAGGATAGGTTTTATTCTGAAAAGCCCCTGAAAAGTATTTTAATCACCCTAAAGTGGGAGAAGGACGTGGCAGTCTGCTTCTGTACAGATTACAGCCTTGGAAACCATATAGGGCAGTTCTACTCTGTCCTATAGGGTTGCTATGAATCGGAATCAACTCGACAGCACACAACAACAACAACAAATTTGCTTTAATCAACTTTCACAAACTCGGGCCATAATTGTTGCTGAATTTATGTAGATTCTCTCCTGCAGTCTCCTGTTGAAGGCCTCTGTAGGACACCTGGAAGGATAGTTCTTTTCCTATGATGGAGGCTCTCTTTCTTTTAGTCAACTTAATAATTTGTACCTCCCTCTTAGAGAGTTATTATCTCCTCAGGCTCCATATGACTGAAGTGCCAAGGCCTCAGTTTTCCCACTCATGTCTTGCCTCTGCTTAACATTTGTCCCAGGAGTCTCTTCACGTGGCCAATTAAAAAGTGAAGCCCATCCATGAAGGTGGCCTCATTCAGAAAGGAACTGCCCAATCCTCTATTTCCTAGACCATGGAGGTGTGTTCTACTTCAGAGCAGACGAACTTGCCTGAGATGTGGGGTGGCTTCAGAGTGTTCTAGAGTGTAGTAAAACCACTGTTTGTGCTCCTTTAAGACCAGTTGGCTCCATGGAGTTTGCTTTTCAATGACTATGTCTCCTTTTCCCTGAATATGCCTCAAATAAGACCAAAAAACAAAAAACCAAACCTGTTGCCATCAAGTCGATCCTGACTTGTCAGCTTTTTCTGACAGATTTTAATAATACATGTATGCAAGAGACTTAGATGTTGCACATATTGCTTACTATTCAAGTTTTTTGTCCTTTTATCTCACCGACTGGGAGGGGGAAATAGTCTCTAGTGAAGGTAAGAGTGCATTCATTGTAGAAGAACCGGCATTATGCTCTTGAGCTCGTTTGACCAGAATATGTCTTTCTGGCATGGTTGTGTATCCTGGCAGGTTCTATATCATATGCCTCCTTAACACATATTCTGCATGTCAAGGAGAGTGTTATCTGCACAAATACAAGGTCACATTTTAATTATCTTTTTAGCTTGTATTTATTCTATTCAGGTCAAGGGTTGATGGGGCCCCACCTGGATCCATTGAGGAATGGAAATATTATTTCCCCATAGAACAAAGACAAATGTAAGCACATGCATGGAACATTTCTAACCACATACATTTATGTGATGGTATTTAATGGTAATACTTGGACAACAACAAGATATTTCAAGAGATTATTTTAGTTTGGATTATATCTATGTATCAGTTATCTATGACAGCATAATAAGCTACCTCAAAATTTAGTGGCTCAAAATAACAATAAGCATTTATTTTCTCGGAGCTTTTGTGGATCAGAAATTCAGGAGTTTAACTTCCTTCTTTTGGCCTGGGGTCTGGAGCGACCACTTCTACCAAGAGAGCTCACTCTTGTGACTGATGAGTTGGTGCTGGCTGTTGGTAAGAAGCCTCAGTTCCTCACCACACGAAACTCTCTGTAGAGCTGCTTGAATGTTCTCATGTCACAGTGACTGGCTTCACCTACAGAGAGTGATTTAAGAGAAGATGCAAGTCAGAAATTGCAGTGTCTTCTATGACTTAGCTTTGGATGTGACATGCTGTCATTCCTGATGTACTCTATTGGTTAGCACAGGTCAGCACTATTCAGTGTGGGAGGGACATATCCAAAGACATGGGTAGAGGAAGGCTGATTCATACAGAGCCATGACTGTAGCTGTCTATCATAATGGATATACTAGATTAAAGGAGAAATGCGAATTCCCCCCTCATTTTACAGTCTGGCACAATGGTCCCTGAGCTAACAGGCACTCAAGATTAGACTGATGAAAACTGGGACTGGAAACACTATGATGGGTTTTTTTCTCTTTCAAGATCTTAGAACAGTCTGCTTATGTATTTCTTGCCTGACATCTATTACAACTGAGAACAACATTACCTCTATCAGGAGAAAGACCTCAGGGCAGGATACCCATTACATAGTGCTTTTTATAATTGGCATTTTACAGATTGTATTATGATTACTCTCCTCTCTACCAAGCTGCTATGCTTGAAGCCAATGGCTCTGATAAAAAGTGACAGTATTATTGAAGACTTTGTGAATTAATCAGTTTTGATGTTGCTTGACCATTTCTGCTCCATCCACATGATGAATAACTGATCTGTCAAACATAATACTAAACTTTTTATTAAATAACCATAGCATATAAGATGCTAATGTAAAATATGCTGATATGTCCTGACTGTTGCCATCAAATACATTCCATCTCTTTAGTTAAATTTAGTGTCCACTACCGAAAAAACTAAAACCAAACGTGTTGCCGTCGAGTCGATTCCGACTCATAGCGACCCTATGGGACAGAGGAGAACTGCCCCACAGAGTTTCCAAGGAGTGGCTAGTGGATTCAAACTGCTCCGCTTTTGGTTAGTAGCTGAGCTCTTAACCACTGTGCTATGAAAGCTCCAGTGTCTACTACAGACAACCTAACCCAAAACTCAACCTCCAGCTTTGAAATTCTATGATTCAGTAACTTCAGAGTTCATCCTAAATCAGTGCAATATTATCAATATGCTAGGGTTTTTTTGTACAATTTTTTTTAATTTCTTTTCACATTTAGGACATACCATGGAATGCGACCCAGTTCCATTCGTTCAGTGCACATAATATTTCAACCGAGCTCAATCCTGACAACCAATTTCAGCCTAAAACAAAACAAATCAGGAAAACTTGCTCGTTTGGAAAAAAATATATCTTTTTTTTTCTTTCAAGATAAATAGAATGAAAGTGGTAAGTTTGCCTCTAACTCTGAGCTGACAGGCCTATATCTGATGTTTTGATGAGTTGCTGTGAAAAAGTCACAAATGTCACTAATTTAATGCATGATTGACTATTCTAAAGTCTATCTAATGACTAAGGAAAGGTTAAAGCCTTGAGAAAAGGCAAAAAATGAAGTTCTAAGTTTATTTTACTAAAAAAACAAACAGTAATCCTGATCTTTATCTTGTATGTAATGCTTGGAGGCACTGGAGTTTTCCATTCTTGATCACCTCTCCCTAAATATGCCTCTAGGCATGAATGGACCAACAAAAGAGTGACATTCAAGAATATTATTTCCCAAGAAAAATGTATAGTACATCTATCTGGCTATTCTGGGAGTCTACAGAATAAAATGTTAAAGCACTTCTTGATAAAAAAATGTATAGATAGGTAGACACTTTAACTCTTTAACTAGGTAGAGAGATGTTGTTGCTGGTGCGTGATGTCAAGTTGATTCCAGCTAGCAACCCTATGTGACAGAGTAGAACTGCCCCGTAGGATTTTCTAGACTGTAATCTTTACAGCATCAGATCACCAGCACGTTTCTGCTATGGAGTAGTTAGGTGGGTTCAAACCACTGACCTTTTGGTTAGCAGCCAACTGCTTACCATTGTGCTACCAGAGCTCTTAGGTAGAGAGATAGGGAGTTGACGTTGTTGGCCATGGGTTTATCATCATCACCAATGTCAACAGCCCATGACAGGGTCCTGTTAATTCTTTAATTGCTCGTTTGCACAAATGACTTAATATTCCTATTGTTACTTTATACATTCTAATATACATATTTGATTTCATAGGGATAAAATCCCTAATATGAATTTTGATTGTTTTTCCTTTGCTTTTGTCTCTCAGACAAAACCTTGTGCAGTGGCTTTAATGCGTTCTTCAGATTAATTTCCCTCCTCATGCAAACATCCTTTGTGAGTCTTCTCACACATTTTTACCATCATTCTATCTGCAATATTGAGACAGGGAGCCTCATTCTCCAAAACATGTGCAAATTTCCCTAATGGCATGATTCCATATAACCTACAACTGAAAAGTAGTTTTCAGTCATGATAATTTTATAATTTAAAAGAGATCTGTAGTATAGCAGTGATGGTATCTAATGGAACATATTTTATCTATAGGGTATAACCTTCTGTCTGGTCCTGCACATCACATCCTATGTCTACCAATATTCTTGGCATGGCATGAAGAATAGTAGAAATGGAATAATGTTTCAAGTTAGAGAGTATTGGATTCAGAGCGTACATCCATCAGCACTAAAATGATTGCCTAACTCTTCTGAGTCCCAAATTCCTCATACATACCATGCATACTAAACTCTACCTACAGATATATCATGAGTATTCAGTGTGATGACCACAAAGGTACTTACTTTAGTACAGTGATGGCACATAGTGGAGTGTTCAGTACATGTTCTTTCTTCCACTTGCTTCAGTTTGTTGTCCAGTTTTACTCACAGATTGTGTTTCTGCTACTCTTAGACCAAACTAGTCAGTGTCCATATTTTAAGTAGATAATGTTCCTTTTTTTCTCTTTCTTGTTCTGAAGGTATCTTGTTAAGAAATATTACCTTCATTTTCATTAGCTGTAGCTATGATTTTTCAAGGTCACTCAAATCTAGTCCTGTTTTATTTAGTATTAGCAAGTTTTCCTATCTTAAGGGTAGTTTGAATTAATGACTATGACCTCTAGTCAGTTATTCTGATTGTTGATTGAAAGCAGACACATAGGCAGCCCCTGCTTTGTGCAGAACCTTGTTAACTGAAACTCATACAAAGCATGGACTTGGTTGATAGGAATGACTTTCAATTAACACCATGCTGGTACTATGTAAAGCAAAGTCTGCCCGTAATTCTACAGCCAAGATCAAAGAAAAAGCATTCTATTTATTTCACCCTACTGAGACTGGCCAATTGATAATGTTGGTTTGCCTGATTTAAACATAAACACACACATATACACACGTTTTTAACTATATTTTTGTCCAAAATTTATTTTTTCACAGAATTCATGGCCATGTACTTGCTGTTCTGTTTACTTAAAACAACTTCTCCTACTGATTCCCCTTCATCCTATTATACTCTTTGCATACCTGAAAGCTCAGATTAAATGTAACCTTCTGCAAGACTTTTCTTCAATTCCCTTAGCAAAGCCAGTCTCTTTCATAGGCTGGCTGTCCTAGCACTTTGTGGACTTCTTCATGTAAATAAACCAGATGGCCTTTGGCTATACCAGTGGTGAGGCCAGCCTTTGATGGTTGGGAAACACTACCTAACCCCGGTCTCTGTGCTCTGTGTAGACACATCTTCTATTGCTGCTTTCTTAGAGAACCTCTTAGCTGTTACAGACTATTCAAGTTTGCTAAAAGAGATGCCCAGCCACATGCCTTCATTTTCACTGGGCACCAGGGGCTATGTGAAAAGAATTAGAACTAAGGAGTTCAGACATATGCAGACCCAGTAGACTGGGGTTACGGGAGTGGTTGGCCAAGTGTTGGCCCCCAAAGATGCATAATCCTTTCGTCATGTAAATATATTACCTTACATAGCAAAAAGGATTTTGCCAATGTGATTAAGGCTATCACCTTGATAATGAGAAATTATCCTAGATTATCTGAGTAGGTTCATTTGTAATCACATGTGTCCTTAAAAGTGGGAGAGGAAGGCAGAAGAGTCAAAGAGATGTGGTGTGAGAAGAATTCAACCTGCCATTGCTGGCTTTGAATATGAAGGTGGGGGCCCTGAGCCAAGAAATGCAGGTGATCTCTAGAATCTGCGAATAACCCTCCATGATACCCAGCAAGAAAATGGTGACCTTAGTCCTACAAGTGCAAGGAGCTGAATCCAGCCAATAACATGAATGAACAAGGAGATGGATTCTCCCCTAGAGCCTCTAGAAAGGAACTGCCGACACCTTGATTACAGCCTTGTGAGTTTCTAAATAGAGTCCCTGCAGAGCCCACTGGAATTCTGACCTACAGAAAATGTGAGAGAATTAATTTGTGCATTTTTTAAGCTGTTAAGTTTGTTACAGCAGCAATAGAAACCAATTACAGGAGTGGAGAGGAAAGAGACCATAAAGATGACCACCATGGAAAAACTATAATGAGACCCCCTAAGAGAAAACACCATGAATATAAAAGTCTATCAGAGTGGGCTATACTGAGCATCTAGGCCTAATTCGAACCTGGCAGTGGTTGCACGTAACTTGTGTAGCTGTGTACAGCTCTCACCTGAACCATCTCTGCTCCCGGGCTCTCAGGGGTTTTTCTGTCCTGTGAAGAAGATTGTTGTGGGACAATGGAAATAGTATGTTACAAGGGAGCTCATCAGCTCTGCTGTGGGAATTCTCTCTGAAAAAACCAGGGCAACTCCAGGTTTCTTATGGCCATAGAAGGGGAAAGCACAGACAAGTAGATGGTTGAGAGACAAACCTAGCATAGACAGTGGCTTTGGAGATACTTGTGGGCAGCTGAGTGCCAACCTTCAAGGAACAGAAGGACTGAGAAAGCCAGAAGAGTTGCCCGCACTGCTTATGTGTGAGAACCCCTCCATGCATAGGGATTTCTGAAGTAAATTACTGACTTGGGAGATTGTGGGATCAAATCAGATCCTTGGTGATTGTGTCCATTGAGATATCAGGAAGTACTGTGCATACTCTCTCTTTGGCTATTCAGGCATGGTTTTAACTCCCCCATAAACTTGTCGATTGGCGTTATGGATTGAGTTGTGTCTCCCCAAAATAGGTGTTGGAATCCTAACCTCTATGTTGAGGGATGAAATCCTGTTTGGGAATAGAGTTTTCTTTATTATGTTAATGAGGCCATATCAGTGTAGGGTATGTTGCCTAATCATTTCTGAGTGATAAACAGAGCAGTGTAGACACAGAGAAAAGATAGATGCCAGGACAGCTGAAGACAGCTAAGGACTTGATAAAAAGGATCTTCCCCCCAGAGCCCACAGAGAGAGAAAGGCTTCCCTAGAGCTGGTGACCTGAATCCAAATTTCTAGCCTCCTAGACTGTGAGAAAGTAAGTTTCTGTTCTTTAAAGCCACATACTTGCGGTACTTTCTGTTATAGCAGCACTAAGAAACTAAGACAATTGGTTGTAATATTTAGGGCATTTCTCATCCTTTCTATATATTTTCCTGCCCAAAATGAAGATAGCAGAAGGAAACCAATTAGCCTGCATTTCTAGGACAGCAGAGCAATGGCTTCCCCAGGCTGGGAAAAGACTCATTAAACGTTCACCCACCTGCAGCCACCTCCTTCCTTTTTTTTTTTTTTCGTTTACATATGAAAACAAATTTGTCCTTTTTTTTGGTGTGAAGAGATAACGGTCTTTATTCTCATGTGAAAACTAATTTATATATTTTTTAAAGTCAGTAAAATAGGCATTTTAAAAGGGAATATTAAAAATAGAATGTTTTGAGATGTGGCATATTGACCATACTCTGAAAGTGTTGGCCCTGCTCTCTGACAGAGCAGACCACAGGACACAGTTGTCCAAGGATCTTCAATAAGGACTCTATCTCTAAAGCATGTTTCAAAATTCATTTGCCTCATTTACTCTGGGGAGGAACCAGTGTCTCCCAAAGAAAACTTACTTACCTCTGAGCCTTATTGTTAGTCTTTTCCAATAAGTCAGTCTAAACACAGCCTGGAGGAGTAAACAAATGAGAACCTCAGGGGTCTGTTATATCTGACAAATGCATCTACAGTGAAGCAGATGGCATTGTGCCCTGGAGGGGCTGGTATTCATGTTTATGACATGCCAGGTCTCTTAGCTTCTGCGTCCTAGACAGTTTTTCCTCACTTCAGTAAGGACAATGCTTACTTCCAATTACCAGCTCACCAGAAAACCCATCGAAGAAGGCTTATTAGTCTGCCTCCAGAAAAAAACCCTGTGTCCTTTAAAAGTCAGGAAATGCTAAAGATACATCACTTAAACTAAGCTAACTGGTTTACAGTTTCCATTTACACTAGAAGTCTCCTAATACTGCTAAAGATCTAGAGCGAAGTAATTTGACCATTTTGAAGCTTTTGATATAATTGATCAAAGTGAAAGCTGTTTGCACTGTTCCTTTATTTTTCAGAGTTTGCCTTTCAATCTCTGTCCCACAGTGACTTTCAAAGGAATTGCTTGAATTTGTCTAAATTTAGTATGCTTGAAAGGAATATCAAGAGTCATCTTACTTTCTTTAGACAAAATAGCATCCAATTTGTAGTCCACATGAAAGTTTGGTTAACTTTAAATATAACCAGTGTATGAAAATCTGTGCTGACATCAAATGTTATGATGGCCATTATTCACTGTTTAAAAAAATTCAAAGAGCAAACATTCTAAACAGACCTACAGTTTTATTTGATTTGCTAAAATTCCATTTGTATCAGATGTTTAAGGAGCAGAATCTATTGTATTACACAAGATATAGGTGGTATTGTATTAGAGATAAAAGTGATATTTCCTTATATTGACAGAGTACAATGTTTAAACATTTTACTCTGAAATCACACAGCTCTGAGTAAAAATTCTGATTCTCAGAAGAATTAGGTGTGTAAATTTGAGCAGTTTACATAAATTCCTTTTACCTCAGTTTCATCATCTATAAATGGAGAGAATAAGAGCAATTATCTTATAGGACAATATATATATAGAACACTTGGCATGCTGTCTGGCATAGAGTAAGGGGAATAAATACCAGCTATCAACAGTGTAATTATTATTTATTATAAAATAACAACAGGTAAGAGTCACTTGACATTCTTAACAAATTTTTGGACAGTTTCCTGGCTTGAGACAAAGAAGAACTCAATTTCTATATTGAAGCAATAGATACTACCATTTCATTATCCCAAATTATGTGCAATAATAGAAGATATGTATATTCATTAAGCTAATATATTTTACTTCTTTTTTAGATAATGGTCTGACTTAACCTAACTTTCCTGTGCACTAATTATTTTAAAACTAATAAACTAAACATTTATAATCAATAAACAAAACTTCTCTTAGATTTTCCATTACTGCACATAACCCGTTGCCATTGAGTCATGTGTTACAGAGCAGAACTCCTCCATAGTGTTTTCTTGTCTGTAATCAGATCGCCAGGCCTTTCTTCTGAGGTGCCACTGGGTGGATTCAAACAGCCAGCCTTTAGGTTGGTAGTCAAGCACAAACAGTGCCATGAGGGGACCTCTACTGACATAAACCCACTAAAATTTCAACTTAAAATCATAGATCTTCATCAGTTACTTCATTTTGCATTTTAAATTATAATATAAGATTATCACTCCAGTAGACTAAATACCTTTTTGAACATTTCAGGGACATAAATTACCTAAATGTACAAATTTCCCAACATGAGAAATCAATTCTATAATTTTAAATACTATAATTTTGATTTTCTTAATCTTTTTATTCTTGATTTATATCTTCTCTAGGGTTGAAAGCTACTTTCTTAATCAGGGAGACCATTACCGCTCCCATTAACTGGGGTTATTTTCAAATACTGCTACTTAATTCTAAGCCTCCTAGGGTTGGAAGATACACGGGCACTCAGGGAGGCAATTGCCTTCCCAATTAACTGAGGTTAGAGCCAGCGATTTTAGCTCAGTTGGCAGGAAACCTGGAGCTGCAGATGCCATAGGCTTCAAAACTTAAAAAAGGGGTTGGCCTCTTAGTTCAAGTAACTAAAAGGGTTAGTGTCTTAGACTGGGTTTTCTAGAGAAGCAAAACCTGTAAAGCATATAAATATATAGAGAGAGATTTATATCAAGGAAATGGCTCATACGGTTGTAGAGGCTTGAACATACCAAGTCAGTATAGAGCCTTCTCCTGATTGACGTAGCTGCAGGGGCTGGCGAACCCAAGATCAGCAGGTCAGAGAGCAGGGCTGTTGTTCACAGACTTCGAAGATCAATGAATCCCAAGATCGGCAGGCAAGACCACAGGTTAACTGCTAGTTCAAGTCCCAAGAACCAGAGGTCAGACAAACAGGAGCCAGCTTCAGGATCAAGCACAAGCAAAAAGCCCCTGAGACTTGCCAGAATGTCTGCTTATATTCGACGCAGGCCACACGCCCAAGAAAACTCCCTTTCAACTGATTGGCTACTCACAGCAGATCCCATCATGGGGGTGGTCATTATCAGATCTCAACATGGAGGCGATCACAACATTATACAACTGCCAAAACGCTGAGAATCATGGCCGAGCCAAGTCCACACGTAATCTTAACCATCACAGTTAGCTTCTTAGTTTAAGTTCAAGTAATTCCGTCTCCTCTCAGTTCCTACGTAGGAGCTGAGATTGACTAGATTCTACATTTTGTTTGTTTGTTTGTTTTTCATTTGCGATCTTACTTTCTTTCTTATTTCAGGTAGGACCGCACATTTCAGATATTCAATCTATCTGAATTAATTTCAGTTATCTCATGGCTTTATCTAACTTGCAGATACAACATGAAGGTTATTTTTCTTACAAAGTGTAGTGATTCAAAGAACAGAATTTAGAGAAGTCGAGAAACTGCAGAGTTAGTAAATGATGCCCAAATAAGCGTATTCATCCATATAATGAAGGCGTGATAAAAGATGTAAAGTTCTTTGGCGATGTCAACAGAGGAGAGAAATGATCATGAGTCTCTTAAGGATTGTTAAAGTTACTTTTTCCCTAAAATAAATATATTGAATGCAGCTGGCAAAAAGAAGAATAGATAATTGAAACAGGATATCTAGATGTGAACATACACTGAACATTTATGGTAATGTATGTAAACATGGACATTATTTCTTATCCACAAATGGGTTTCATAAAATTTAAAATGTCAAAATTCAAATCCAGTGATTAGCTCCCCACAGAATCCTTTCATTTATCCATTCAATTAAGAGGTATTGTTAAGTACGTCTTATGGACTAAGCATTATACTTAGATTCTTACCCCTCTATTTTCATTCTAAACCTATCCATTTAGAAAGGTATATGCATATGCAAATAAACAAGATGAGTAGTTATAGCTACAAACAAATGCAGTACAAGTAGTAAGTGATTAAATATATTTTAAAATATATTCCATATAATACGTGAGGTTCAATTGTATATTATCTCTTTGAATGTTCAATTACCGATCATGCTTAAGGATTAGCCACATTTTACATATATGTGTGTGTATCGGAAAACCTGGTGGCATAGTGGTTAAGAGCTACAGCTGCGAACCAAAAGGTTGGCAGTTCAAATCCATCAGGGGCTCTTTGGAAACTCTATGGGGGAGTTCTACTCTGTCCTATAGGGTCGCTATTAGTCAGAATCGACTCAACAGATACGGGGGGTAACGGGGGGGTGTGTATCTCTATATATGAAAAGTAAACACACCATACCAACACATGCACAGAGTTTAGTTCAGCTTATTTATTAGCCTTAGAGCTATATCACTTTGACCACGGTAGTACTCAGAACATCTTATCTACACTATCGTATAACAAAAAACCAAATCTGTTGCCATTGAGTTGATTACCACTCATAGTGACCCTATAGGACAGAGTAGAATTGCCCCATAGATTTTCCAAGGAGCAGCTGGTGGATTCCAACTGCCGACCTTTTGGTTAGCAGCAGAGCTCTTAACCACTGTACCACCAGGGCTCTACACTATGGTATAAAACAAAAAAATCAAACCTGTTGCCATCAAGTCAATTCCAACTCATAGTAACCCTATAGGACAGATTAGAACTGCCCCATAGAGTTTCCAAGGAGCAACCGGTGGTTTCAAACTGCCAACATTTTGTTTAGCAGCCATAGTTCACCATAGCTCTTAACCACCACACCACCAGGGCTCTACACCATGGTATAGGCAACAGCAAATTCATTCATTCAGCCTACATGTATTAGGTATATACTCTGCCATAGGAAAGATGCTATATGCAGAAGATGTTGAGATGAATAAGACACAGTCTCTTCTTCAGAGAAATCGAGTTAGGGAGAAGAGCATGCAACCAAATAATTATAAAACAGTTTGATGCTGTAACTGAGACATGAATCATACATAGAAGAGGTAAAGCTGGGTGTTGTGAACCCTGTTTGGAGTTAAGAGAGGACTTCTCAGCAGAAGAGCTGTTTGAACCAAGTATGATCAAGAGGCCAGCAAGCAGTCAGTGAACAGAGTTGGAGAAACCATGTTCCAAACAGAAGGAATGACATGTACAAAACCATTGAGACACTAAACAAATGATACCGAGCTAGTGTTTTGTGCTAGGCAATAATAAGCTTACATTTGAGTGGGGAGAGGTTTGAATGGGGAGAAGGACATAAAATATATTTGTAAATGAATCAATTAAAGGTACTCTTGGACAGGGAGAAACCATTGAAGAAAATAAAACACAATTATGTAAGAGAAAGCTACTGGGAGGTCAGCTAGCTTTTTTTAGTGTGATCCAGGAGGACTTCTCTAATGAGTGATAATTGAGACCTGAATCCATAGGGAACCAGTCATGCAGGGCCATGGCGGAAGCGCTACAGGAAGGCTTCAAGTGAAAACCCCATAGAAGGAATAAGCTTGGCCCATCTGAGGGTCTGAAAGAAGGCAAGTTCTAATTGCAGAGTCCCTGAAGCAGGAATGAGTTTGGCTCATGTGAGAATTAGGAAGGAGGCAAGTTTGGTTGGAAGGATTTGAATGAGTGGGAAGATGGAAGGAGATGAGGGTAGATTGTAGGTGGGTATCAGATCATATAGGACCTAATAGACTAAGGGATGGAGTATGGACTTTAATCCAAGTATAGCATGAAACCACTGGAGAGCCAAGAAGAGGGTTGGCATGATCTAATTATGTTTTTAAATTCACCTTGGGTGTTGGGTAGAGAATATGTTTAGGGGGTGAGAAGGAAAAAGGGGAAGAGGCTGTTGCAGGAGGTCCAGAAAAAAACACGATGGTGGTTTGAGTTAGAGTGGTAGAAGTCAGAAGCAAAATGACACATTTTGTGCACTGTAAATATTTATTATGGCTGGATTTTTGTATATTAGATGTATATAGGGAAAAAGATGGAAATTAGTTTGGATAAATTGGCAAGGTCCAGGTCATAAGCTGCCTTTTTTAATGGTATGAATATTGAAATTTATTCTTTTGGCAGTGTAAAAACCTTAAAGTGTTTTAAGGAGAAAAGAAGAACACAGCATGATTAGATTTGTGTTTTATGAATGTATTCTGGCTGCACTGTGGAGAAGGAATTGAGAGGAAGGAGACTGGAGTCAAGAAGAACAGACAGAACAGGTGCCTGTGAGAAATGTTGAGGGTTTAAGCTAAGGTACATATGGTAAGCATGAAGCGCAAAGGATGCTTTTGAAATAATACAAAATCAATATGGACTGGTGATAAATTGGATTCAGGGGCATACAGAAAAATAAGGAATCTAGGATGACACCCAGTTTTTTGTTTATTTTCATTTTGGAGATTTTGTTTGTCTGTTTGTTTACAATAGTAAATGCATGAATAATGGCACAATTGAATAAGATAGGAAATCCAGAAAAAGGATTTGTGGGTGTTGATGTGCTGCATTTGGGAACTGTGATTTTCGAGGCGAGACATCCATAAACCAGTAAGTGAATACTGAGCAAGGAGCAGTAAGGCAAGGCTGGGAATTTAGGGTATTTTATAGATGTGGAAAGGAGCTTACAAACAAGTACTCACAGTAGAAGTGGAATGGAGCTTGTGGTAATTGGGAAAACGTTTGCCCAGGTAACAAAATGTGAAGAATAGTTCCAAGCCATGTTGAAAAACAAAGTATCATGAAGATATGTAGCACATGACCATTCCATCGGTAGCAGAGCAAAAATATAGGCAAGGCTGGAAATGAGATGAGCCTCAGAAGCCAGTAATTCAGAGAGAAAGGTTAGGCAACGATGGTTAAAACTTAATTTGTTCCAGATCAAGGATCTAGGTATGAAAAACACAAAGTCTGTCATAAGTTGGTATTGAGGCAAAACCTTGCTCAGCCTGAAAGCTTTTCTATTTTTTTCCTGTTTCGGGAATAAAGTACTATCTCGCATGACAAGGCCTGTTCCACCTAGTGAACCAAGTGGGAGGATCTGGTTAGCAGAGAAAGTAAAGAAGTAAAGAGATGCAGTTTGAGGCACTTCTGTTTAGCTCACCAAAAAAAAAAAAAACAGAAATCCATTGCCGTTAAGTGGATTCTGACTCATAGCGACCCTACAGGACAGAATAGAACTAACGCATAGGGTTTCCAAGGAGCAGCTGGTGGATTTGAACTATCAACCTTTTGGTTAGCAGCCGTATCATAACCACTATGCCACCAGGGCTCCCTGTCTAGTTCAATGTTTCTTAAGATGTGACCTAAGGACCACCTACAACAGAATCACCAGGAAGTTCTGTTAAAATATATGTGTGTGTGTGTGTGCGTGTGTGTGTTTCTCAATCCTACCCATACCTACTAAATCAAAATATTTGGCAAAACAGGAAGTGTGTCCTTTGTAATCAAGCAATATACTTCATACTCCCTAGACCCTCCTTTAAGCCTACCCCCAGTAGGTATAGGTTACCTCAGAATCCTGACTTTTTGAAGTCAAGTCTCCTGGCACTTGAAACAGTTCACCTTTGGTAGGAAAACAAGGTAAATTAACCCAGTAGTTAGCTTAGTTTTAGCCAATCTGTTCTGTGAACAATTATTGAACTTACAGTAAACAACAGAAATCCACTAGTAAAATTCAAATCCCACGTATTGTTTTATAAAAGAAGCAACTGAGTACGCTGGCAGAAAAGTCTGTCCTCTGCCTGCTGCACAGCCATGCCGCCCACGCTGCTCACTGTGGTTGGGGTTTCCTCTTGTACTTCCTCCAATTTTATTTTTGCATATAAAAAAACCAATGTATTTAGGGTATTCAATGTAGTCTATGGCACCTGTTAAGCACTTAGCACATGATAACTATTATCATTTCTTGTTATTGTTATTATTTGTATTATTTTCTCATGGAGAGTTGTGAAATCCCTGGAAAGTAATTTTTCTTAAAAAAAAAAATCTGAAATTAACATCTTACATAAATAATAATAATCATAAGAAAACCTAAGTAAAAAGCTTTTGATTCTGAACTTCCTTTCTAAAACATCAGAGTGTAGATAAAAGGCTGTAGAGAACTTAAAAGTAATGTTAGAAAATGTGTATTAATTTCAAAAGGTGTTATTTACTTTGACATGTGAACCAGGGATGAGTGCTCAAAGAAGGACTTAGAAGGTATCAGAACATTCCCTAAGGAGACCCTATCTCTACATAGGAGCTGGGTAAATAGAGGGGGCAATCATATCACAAGGATGCTGAAATTAAGATTTGAAGACTGTTGATGTGAAATGATAACCGAGGCCTAGAGCTGCAGGAATGATACAGTTCATCAAATACATCAGCTTCATAAATTCTGATATGTTCTGAGATCTCTGTCCCCTGAAGGGAACCAACCTAATGTGCCTTCCAGGGGTCATAATGTGACACTGTTTAATAGAAAATCAGCTAGGAGGACATTTGCACTTGGAATTGGAAATGGCAAGAAATGGAGACAAAGTGAAAGTCCATAAATTGAATGAGTTCCAGGGTCCCACTGGTACATGAATGAAAAAGAACCAGTACACAGATGTGTGGCTCTTGCAAATATTTAATTTGCTAAGTTACATTTTTTTTTTTAATCCAAAAGATTTCATATGTCTTTTCTTAATGGAGAAGCCCTGGTGGCACAGTGGTTAGGCGCTCAGCTGCTAACTGAAAGGTCAGTGGTTTCAACCTACCAGCCGCTCCTCGGGAGAAAGATGTGGCAGTTTGCTTCCCTAAAGATTACAGCCTTGAAAACTTTATGGGGCAGTTTTACCCTGTCTTATAGGATTGCTCTGAATCAGAATAGACTCGACGGCAATGGGTTATGGGTTTCTTAATGGGAGACACCGTCTACATAAAACAAACAAAGTAAAAATTGGAATGAGAGAGGCTGTTCAGTGTGTTCATGAGATGATTTCCTCACCATCATGGTCCCATCATCTAGTACAGGGTTAAACAATGACATGAGCCAAATCTAGCCTGCCACCTGGTTTTAGAAATAAAGTTTTATTGGAACATAATTACTGTATTTTTACTTTTTTTTTTTTTTTTGCATTTGTTTGCCAGCCACACCCTCCCTCCCCCGACTGCGATGTATTTTTGTACATGTGCTATGCTATCTTTTTTTTTTTTACAGGAACATGTGGAAGAGGATTGGCATAGCGGCACCTATGGGAGTGTCTCGCTGTGGGGGGTGGGGGTTGAGGAAGGCTCAGTTGGCAAACAGACCTAGAAGGTGCACATTATTTGAGTAAAAATAGAGTACTCTCATTCTTGTACATATTGCCTATGACTGCTTTCACACTGCAACAACATAGTTGAGTAGTTGTATCAGAGAAAGTATGACTTGCAAAGCCTAAAACTTTTACTATCCAAATCTCTTCAGAAAAAGTTTGCTAACCTTGAGCTTGCATACAGCCTGGCCTAGAAAAAGAATTCAGTAACTTTTTAATGGACTTAAAATATACCTTGAGCAAGCTAATTTACCTCCCTGAGACTTGGTTATCCTCAACATTAAAATGGACATAATTATGCCAATCTCACTGAATCTTCAATGTATTAGCATAGTGCTTAGAATATGATTCATTCATCAGCATAATACTTCCTACTCCCTCCTCCTCTCCCTTCACACAATGGTACAGCTGCTGCGTTAATCCAGAATAGTCAGTGATATGGTAACTGATAATTTCACAGATTTCTAAGGTTTCTGATACAGAGAAATACTTTTTCAAACAGAATCAGCTATTTATAATTATTTATGAGTGTCCTGAGTCAAGATGCATTTTTTCTTTACATCCCTCTTGCCTTTCTTTTTAGTTCTCTTTTTTTGAGCTAAATATTTATTTTCCTATAAATTAGACTCTTTCTTTTTATATTTACCACAGAAAATCTGATTCATTTATTTTCTCCTGTAAGATACAATCTCATAAAAGCCTGTGATTTCTGGGTTCTTGTTGGTGGAGCAGTAGAAGTAGCATAGGATTTTTTCTTTTCTTTCTTTTTTTTTTTTTGGAAACTCCCTCAACATTTTTATTTTTGATCACCTCCAATTTACCAGGAGAAAGTAAATGCTAATTGGATGAATACAGTAGATCCAGACAGAGCTCCCTGTGAGCAATGGATAGGGAAAGGAGCAGTCAAAGGGAAACTCTTTTTTACACTTTGATAAAGCCTGTGGACTGAGGGGATGTGCCCTTTGGTGGCAGGATTTGTTGCTGTGGCTACACCTCCAAGCTCTGAGGGAAGCCTTGTTTTCATGCTGTGCTAATCTTCAGGCAGGCACTTCTTCCTGGAAGGTTGCATTAACACATTAGTGAGCAATATTTTATTGAAGCTATTGTAGGTGAGATGGCTTTAAGTCCCCACAGCTCAGCATGTTTCCCTTGACAAAAACCTTTTAGACCCTTCTTTTCTCCTCAGGCTCCCCAGAACCAGACCCACAGGCTGTCTGTCAGGAGTAACTCCTCCCCCATCCTCTGCCCATCTTCTGGGCTGCTGTTTTCTACTCCAGAATCTTCTACCTGGACTCCCAATTTTTCCCTATTTTTTCTGTAGAATATCTTGATCCTTTCCCAGCTTCTACCTCCACACCTGGTGTGTCCAGTCAACTCTTTAGTGCTATCTAAGGTAAGTCAACGTTTTTATTGAGGGTGAAGATGTGACTTCTGCTAAGCAAACAGAAGATCATCCTCTGTCCTGGCCCCATCATCCTAACAGTAAGTCAGGGTATAAATAGCAAAAGCTTTATTCTTTCTCCCTGACTCAAAGCCAGGTGGAGGAAATTTTTTGTTTTGTTGTTTTAATTTTTTTCTTCCCATGGGGTTGGATGGGACTGGGGGAGATTTCAAAACACTGCACATACCACTAACTTGACAGCAGTATGACTTCAGCAACACTCCCAGCGACGGAGAGACAACTGTTTTCCCAGGAAAAGCAGATCAACTCCTCAAAGCAATAGCAGAAGTAAAAATGCAATTTTGACAGCTATCTCCATTTACTGAGTCAATACACTTCTTGTAATATATATATATGGAACATTAATGCAATTGCTTTGGAAAGACAGTTATGACTTATTTTAATATTTGCCCATTGGAAGTAATCCAAACTCTTGGGGACATTTTAGTGTAAAAATGGCAAAATTTAAATATTAATTGAATTAGTATAATTGTAAGCCAATTTACATTATGACACAACTAACCTATATGCGTTTGAAACTCTATGACGTCTAGACCGTTCTATGAAACAATGAACAGGGAGTGAGAGCTGGACAATTAGGAAAGCTGGGCCTTGGTACAACATGTCGGTAGTGACGAAGGAAAAATTCTAGCTATCTTGTAACAAGGAAGTTCTATTTGGGGATTAATTGAGTCAGCAATCTGGAGGACCTCCTCTGTGCTTCTCCAGCAGCTGCTCTGGAGAGCAGGAGATTGAGTAGCTTCTGAAGCTGCTGTGCCCCATTTCCCATGAGCGTCTGAGGAATCTGTTATTGACCACCTGGGATGGGATTGAGATTCATTATTGAACACAGTGACCAGCACAAAGTGGGTTCTCAATAAATATTTTTTAGGGAGTTGTGTCAGTCAGGATTCTCTAGAGAAGCAGAACCAGTAAAGTGTGTGCGGTCTTGAACCGCCATTATGGATGTATTAGAACGGGATCCGGCCTCCTGCACCGCACAATTATCCCTGAAGTTTCAGTTCCTTAAAAGCAACAAAGGTTCATATCTCACTGGTGGCCCATATCCAATGCTGGTCACTGGTGAGCTTGGCTCCACACAGTCATCCAGCAACCCAGGCAGATGAGTGCACCCCCATTTTAAAATAAGTCAATCTAGAATATGGCTTCTTCAGTCACCTAGATGAGGAAGAGTCTGCTGGAGGTTCTTGTACTGTAACCGAATTTCTCAGGTTCTTGTCCTGTCCTATCAAAATAAGACGGGTGCCCAGTGCAAAGGAAACAGAAAATGGCAATTTGTTGTCTGCGCAGACAAGAAGCAACGGGAGGCCTAGCTGGCGGAAAGACCGCACTCCACCGCCAGAGGGGATCTTTTACATCCTCAAGGCCCCAGGAGGCATAGATTGGCGCCTGAAACCCTATACCCCCAGCCCTCCCATACCCAAATGTGAGACCCATGTGCCGAGTCATGCTGAGTCACTCTTCATAGGAAGTCGGCATTGTGGGACTTCTCTGCTTTGCAAACGGTCTCTGGCGGTCTGCTTTGCAAAGGGTCTCTGGTGGAACTGTGTGCAAGAAAATATCCTCTCCTAGCGGGGATGCTCAGTTCCCGCGTCAGGTTAAGGACGTAATTCTCCAGATCTGCGCATGCGCGAAGCTCCTGGCCGCGCATACGCAAAGATCCGGGCTGAATACACACCATGGTTAGAGGCTGCTGTCTGCAAGGGTGGCGAACAAATGGGGAGGATGCCTGGGTGGAGTGGGGGTTTCCGTACCAGCAATTAAGAGCTTTTTCCTGAACATTCCTTTCCTCACTTCCACTAACAGCTATTGGCCTTAGTTGCCTGATTTTGCCTAGCTGTAAAAAAAACAAAACAAACCTGTTGCTGTCCAGTGGATTCTGACTCATAGGGGCCCCACAGGACTTGAGTAGAACTGCCCGATAGGGTTTCCAAGGCTGTAATCTTTCTGTGAACAGACTGCATATCTTTGTCCCATGGAGTGGCTGGTGGGTTAGAACTGCCAACCATTTAGTTAACGACCCAGCACTTAACCACTGCACCACCAGGGCTTCTTGCCTAACATAAACGGGCTGGGAAATGCCCGTAATGGTGGGGGTGGTAGACCCTCAAAACCCCTGGACATTAAAAAAAAAGGTTATCTGCTATTAAAATGAATCTACCTTATCTAACAGAAACTCATGGAGTTAATACAGCTCACCAACATTTGATATTCTTGACTCAGGAATCAATTTGCTGCATAAATCAAGATGCATTTATGAACAGAAGAGAGCAATTTTTTTTTTGGTAATTGAAGCTAAAATTCCTCTTCTGAATATTCATTACCTTCAGGTTGGTGGTAAGTGTTATTACTCTCTGTTCTTCTTCAATTTCACTGAAGACTCTTTTGTTCTATAAATGTATTACCTTCAAAACCTAAAATTTGCTAATACCAAAAGCCCAAATTAGGTATTATTTTTACTTCTTGATTTTGAAAGGGAAGGCAGGTAGACAGGTAGAGATAAAAAGACTAAGTAGGAATTCTTATGTTGGATACTGGTCCAATATCAATCTCAGATACCTGTGTTACATATTTTCTTACTTAAAATGAAAACTCTATCCCAAGTTATAACCTAATCGATAACAAACTGATATGAAATCCAGAATTCATAATACTAACTTACTTTGTTCCCATTTATTTATTTGTAAGTTAATGAAAGTGCCAGCTAGTTTGTAGGATACTTATTATCCAAGTGATACAATGGAGAGTGGGTGGAAGAAAAAGGAAATAAGGACTTTAAAGCCCTGCTCTGTACAGAAGGATCCCTGGGGGCTCAGTGGTTAAAGCGTTTGGCTGGTAAGCAAAAGATCAATGGTTTGAACACGTTAGCTGCCCTGAGGGAGAAAGATGTGGCAATCTTCCATAAAGATTTACAGTCTTGGAAACCCTATGGGGCAGTTATACTCTGTCCTATAGGGTCGCTATGAGTTAGAATCGACTGGACAGCTATGGGTTTTTTTGTTTGTTTGTTTTTACTCTGTACAGATTTGGTACACAAAGATGGTTTAGCATATTGGTAAAAGCAAAGCACCTGGATCTGGCCTATCTAGGTTAATCTTCTAACTTTCATGCTTACTAGCAATGCTACCTTGTGGAAAGTATTTATCCTCTTCCTGCCTCAGTTTATCTGTAAAATTGGGATAATAATAGTACACACTTCTCTCAAATGATTGAATAAGAAATTATTGCTGCTTATTTTATATATATAGTGTGTATTTCAGTTTTTGGCATAGAGCAAGCACTCAGTAAGTATTTGTAATAACTGTTGTTGTTAATTGCTGGCACATCAGCTCCAACTCATGGCTACACCACGTAAAACAAAAGGAGATATTACCTGGCTCTGCATCATCTTCAAGATCATTGGTATGTTTGAGTCCATTGTAGAGGCTATTGCGTCAATCCATCTCATCAAAGGTTTCCCCTTGTTTTTATTGGCCCTTTACTTCCAAATATTGTTATAAGTACTAGTTGCTTAAGTATGTGGTTTACACAGTTTATCTCATTTTATTCCAATTTTTTATATGCGGAGACAGATTTTGAAGGTACAGCATGTTGCCCAAGGTCATATATATAGGGTTGCATGAATTGGAATCAACTCAATGGCAATAGGTTTAGTTTGGTTTTCTACAGCTAAAAAAAAATATGACTGGAAGAATTAAAACTCAGTGTTAATTCCAAAGCCTTGACTCTGTGGAGTACCATGGGCCTTGGTATATTAATAAGGAGGCTGAAAGGAAGTGAGGAAAGATCTGGAGTATTAGGCCCTGGGATCTTCATTATTTCTTCACATCTTCTTCCAAACCTTTGTGGAACCTCTTTTGTGGTCCATTGCAGATTTATGTTTGGCATCCTGGCTTCTATTTGCTCTTTCTTTAGTAACATTAGTCTGATAACTTCCTTGGGGGAGCCATCCCTTCTCAACTCTCAGAGTTTGAGGTGGAGTTGATTCTGCCCCTTCCCTTACTCCAGCAATGAGCAAAGAACCCAGACCTGGCCAATCAGAGAGTTGAGTCCCCTGGTCATACTTTTGCTTCTCAGACAGGAACCTGATCATAGAGCCAATGAGACACAATGAAACATTCATTGATATTGCAAGGAAAACAATAGAATTTCTCTTCCCTGCTGAACTTGAACTTGGGAGAATGTAAGGTTAAAGCTGCTGCACTCAATTTGTCATCAAGAATGAGATGGGAAAATATTTAGAGCCCATTTTTTTCAGCTGTGACATTTGGATGATTTTATTGAGTGATTTATGATACTTAGTTTCTCAAGACCTCCCTGATTCCTGCCCTATGTGTACAGACCTGGCCTTCCATCAGGCCAGTGTGCTCTACGACATTCACCCAACTGATTTCTTTTCTACTAAGATGTCCAGTCTGTTTTTATTGCATGCAACCAAAGACGTTACCAGATAAAGCATGTGTAAAACATCACATTTCGACTTGTCTCTATTTTAGAGCAGAATCAGTCTCTTAGAAGAAACCTGGAAGACGTCCCACTTGCTGAACAGAAAAATATTCTATGTAAACAGGATCTTAACCAGAAAAGACGGACTCTAATTTCTGCTCTTCTAAAAGGGAAGCTTTTCTTCCTGTGTTTAGATTCTGATTTTATTCCAGTTGCCTACTTGTTGAGGTCGTTTTAAAAGTGATAAACCTGGAGGAGATAACGAATGAGCGTTTCATTAGTAGAATTCTAGACAAAAACAAGCAGCCCTGCTAATGTCATGACTCTTGAGAATGTTTGTGAAAAAATGTCATTAGTTTGAAACTTTATTAACTTGAACTATTTCAGAATACCGTCTAGGCAGTTTCCTCAGGATATTCGGTTGGCTGGAAGGCACCAAGCCCGGCTGGGGATGGAAGAGACAGTTCTCATTTCATTACGTATTCCTGCAGTGGTTATCATGGTAGCGGCCAACTCATTACAGAACAGGGCATATCACATTATTCTGCATCAGTGAGGCTCCAGTGACAAGGTACTGCAGGGCGAAACTGGGAGTAGGGAAAGGACTTTTAGATGAGAATATTTGTTGTTACTCTGAGAAAGAAGGAAGCAAAGAAGCACTTTTTCATCTTTCCCCAAACTCAGCCTGTACCCCTTCTGAATACCCGAAGGGTTTCATATTCCCCTTCCATGTGACTAGAAGGAAAGAGAAGAATAAACTCCTTATTTCTGAAGAGTAAAGAATGTGGCAAATACATGGGCTACTTAGCAGAGATGGAGTATTATACCACGATCATAGAGTCTATGTAAAAGGAATTATGCTTATCTGTTCATTTGGATCCAGAGTTCCCACAGTTTCTGATAACACAAATTAACCATTTCTGTTGCAACTTCCTTTCAACCAGAGACTCTCATGGATTTTGCCACAGAGTTTGTTCCAGAGCCACTTGAGAGTGGTGATTCAGTCAGAGTGTTAAAGATGCATAGCATTTACCTCCTCAAATTAACCTGGTTCCTTTTATGTATCAGGGTGGTGATTCCCTACGCTGGCTACACAATAGAATTGGTCTGCAACTAGAACATCAGTACTGTTTCAAAAACTCCCCAGGGGATGCTAGCAGCATCCAACCTTGAGGACCACTAATTTGTAGGCTGTCGACCTATCACACTAGTTCAGATTTGAAAACATTCACTCTTCGTTTCACTGACTGATTTTCCGGGTTATCAGTGCATGCATTGTATTATGGGCAACTTCTTACAACTATGATTTATGATTCTAGTCAAGATGAAGATGATATGTTATCACTCAATCACTGAGCTCAAGAAAACACATCAGTCACATAGCAGGCTCCTGAACATCTGCATCCTTATCCTGAAACCGGACCTTACTATGTACAATCGTGAAGTGTGCTGCTGGGGAAGCTTTATAACTCACATTCTGCAGAATTCTTAAGTCTGAATATTACTGATAGCAAAATTCTCTTCATTAAACTGAGGCGTTGGTATATTGTTGTTGTTGTTGTTAGGTGCCATCAAGTCAGTTCCAACTCATAGTGACCCTATGTACAACAGAATGAAACACTGCCCAGTCCTGCGCCATCCTCACAGTCGTTGTTATACTTGAGCCCATTGTTGCAGCCACTGTGTCAATCCATCTCATCGAGGGTCTTTCTCTTTTTCACTGACCCTCTACTTTACCAAGCATGACGTCCTTCTCCAGGAACTGATCCCTCCTGACAACACTGGTACTATATATTTTAAAAATATATATATTGGTATATATATATTTTAAAAACAGGAAACCTGTCCAAATATGCAAGCTTGCTTCATAAGTCAGAGGTAGGGGAGCAAAAACAAATTTGGAAATGGGAAAGTAATGAAGACCTGGATGTGAATATAATTCCAGCAAGGAACCATTTATGGGGAACTGTCAGGTAGATCAAACTGTAAATTTAGAAACAGTTTAAAAACACAAAATGTAGTATAAGTAAAGGTGCTTTGAGATATGGTTAATGTGTGCTAGTGAAAGCAGGTGTCTTGGTGTAAATATTATCTTGCTCTGGAGACATTTGAAATGTTGCATTTGTGTTCTAATATGCTCTAACCTCTAAGAAGGACATTGGTGGGTCAGTGGTAGAATTGTCACCTTCCATGCAGGAGACATGGGTTCAGTTCCTGGCCAATGCACTAGAAAAAAAGGCCTGGTGATTTACTTCTGAAAAACAGCCAATGAAAACGCGTGGATCACAATAGTCTCATCTGTAACTGTTCGTGAGGATGGTGAAGGACCTGACAGCATTTCATTTCATAGTGCGTGAGGTCGCCATGAGTTGGGGGCCGACTCAGCAGCAGTTAACAACAACAACAACTTGACCGCTAAGTGAGATAAATGGAGACCAGATATAATCATAGGCCCAAAATCTTCATGGTGGCAATGACCTTAGGCATTGTCAAGCCCAACTCTTCATCCAATGTAGGAATCTCTCATAACACCCTCAACCAACCTCTAAATAGGAGAGAGGAGGAAGAAAAATTCTAAAGACCATGCTGTGACCTCACAAAGCCCAGCCATGTGGGACCAACAAGGAAATCTGTGGAATAAATACATGGATCATGTGCCTGTCGAGTTCCTTGCCATAATGGAATGCCACATGGAATATACTTAACTCCAGGAAGCCACCCAGCATTGATCCTGCCTGGTGTAGCCTTGTTTTTTTTTACCATTAGTCAGACTTTCTTTGTGTAGCAATTCCCCCTCATATTTGTATATTTAAATGTCTGTAATTATGCATTTGTTTTATGTGACTATTGTCCCAATTTCCAGTTAAATGCTAAGCACTAAGGGAAGAGAAATGGTATTCCCTTTTCTTCTGTTAACTGTCCCCTCTGCTTTTCGGAATGTTTTTGTTAGGTGCCATCGAGTTGGTTCCGGCTCATAGCAACCCCATGTACAACAGAATGAAACAGTCAATGGTCCTGCGCCATCCTCACAATCATTATTATGTTTGAGCCCCTTGCTGCAGATACGGTGTCAATCTATCTCATTGAGGGGCTTCCTCTTTTTCACTGATCCTCTTCTTTACCAAGCATTACATCCTTTTCCAGTGACTGGTCCCTCCTCATAACATGTCCAAAGTACACGAGATAAAGTCTTGCCATCTTTGTTTCTAAGGAGCATTCTGGCTGTACTTCTTCCAAGACAGATTTGTTTGTTCTTTTGGCAGTCCATGGTATATATTCAATATTCATTGCCAACACCATAATTCAAATGCATCAATTCTTTTTCAGTTTTCCTTATTCATTATCTAGCTTTTTGCATGGATGTGAGGTGACTGAAAATACCATGGCTTGGGTCATGCTCACCTTAGTCCTCAAAGTGACATCTTTGCTTTTTAATACTTTAAAGAAGTCTTTTGCTGCAGATTTGCCCAACGCAATACATTGTTTGGTTTCTTTACTGCTGCTTCCATGGTCATTGATTATGGATCCAAGTAAAATGAAATCCTTGACAACTTCCATCTTTTATCTGCTTATTATCATGTTGCTTATTGGTCCAGTTGTGAGGTTTTGTTTTCTTTATGTTGAGGTGTAATCCATACTGAAGGCTGTAGTCTTTGATCTTCACCAGTAAGTGCTTCAAGTCCTTTTCACTTTCAGCAAGCAAGGTTGTGTCATCTGCAATCTTGATGCCCCATTCTTCTTCATATAGTCCAGCTTCTTGGATTATTTGCTTAGCATACAGATTAAATAAGTATGGTGAAAGGATTCAACCCTAATGCACACCTTTCTTGATTTTAATCCAAATAATTGCTAGAAATAAATACTATTGACTTGCCTTTGAATTCTGTTTATGGTTTGTTCTGATATGCAGAAATTTTAAATTTTTATGCAGATGCATCTATTGATTTTTTTCAATTCCTATGATTTCTTCCATTACTTTTACACTTAGACATTATTTTTCCTTTCAGAGATTAAATTAACTATTCATCCATAGTTTGTTCTGCTCTGATTCATCCATTCATTTACTCACTCATTCATTCTCTCCCTCTTCCACCTTCTTTTGCATCCACCCCTCTTCCCCATTATAATTTCTAATGCATTTACTAAATTTGCTAAAGCCCCACTCTGTGCCAAGCATTGCACTAAGCACTTTGCATCTCATTTAATCTACCTACCAACTCTTCAGGTTGATACTATTATTGTTTCTTGTAATGATTAATACTTGCGCAAGGTCATAAAGTAATTGAGCAGAAGTTTTCCAAAACAAGCCGGTGCTCCTAACCATTATGCTATCCTTAAGTTTTTTTTTTTTTTCAGAGGAGGGCTTGAGTGTTTTAAATATATTGCAACCTTGGCTGATAGCTCAGTTTTTTTTAATATTAAAATATTTGTTTCTACATATCACAACATATAGTGTAGCCCTGAGGATTCCATTAGGCAGAACACATAGAGCACAGAAAATGGTTTTAGGCACAGAACAAATGTAACTGCTTTTCTTCACAAGATTGAGAGAAACTTGGGATCCTTCCTTTACGTAGCTGCGTTCTTTCCCTTTCATCCAGTCCACAAGCCTCATTTCCTTTCCTCAAGCAGAGTATACACATAGGGGCCTTAAAGATATACCAAGTAAACAAATTGTTGGGTGATAGTGTTTTAAAAGTTATTTTGGACAAAAAGCTTCCTATGTTATCTTCACAACGCTAGAAACAAAGATTCTTCAGCTAAGGTCAACAGCTTTGGTGACGGTTCACTCAGTAGCAATTCGTTGCACTGTTTCTTGTTTTTGCTGACATGGTGTTAGTGCTGCAATGGAACTAGATTTTCTCCAAAATCCATGACTGGGAGAACTGGATACATTGTCCTATTTCAGGTCTTGGCATAGTCCCACTACAGGGCATGAGTCTGTCTTGATGTATTAAAAAAATGTTGTCCTAAGCCAAATTTGGAAACTGCCACTAGCTGGTTTGAGTGTGTGTGAGCTAGGGGGGAGGAGGAGGAATATAACCTGGCATGGAGATTGGTACAACAGCTGGGACACATAATGAATCACTTGATGAGGGCAAGGTAAGCTGTGTTTGTGGCAGATCTGGAGACCATAGTGGCAAGGGTGGGACAGATGGCAACCTCTGAATCCGAGGAGTCTAATGAATGTTGAGAAAAGAATGAGGCACTGATAGTTTGTCAGCAGAGTGCTCAAACCTCAAACCACCTGGAGACTCCTACTGTATCTTTGCAGTTCGATAGATAGTAAACGGATCACATTTTAAATCCCTGCAGTTTTAAGACGAAGTTAACTAAGACCAGCATTCAGCCTAGAAGAGGCAGTGGAAATTAGGAACGTCCATTCTTGGTCACAGTTCCTATGTTTACACAAAAGGAGTCCCTGGATGGCACAAATGGTTAAGCGCTCGGCTACTAACCAAAAAGCTGGTGGTTCAGATTCACCCAGAGGTGCCTTCAAAGAAAGGCCTGGTGATCTACTTCTGAAAGATCATAGCCATTGAAAACGCTAGGGAGTGCAGTTCTCCTCTGAAGCACATGGGGTTGCCATGAGTTGGAGTGTACTGGTTACGTGTACACAACCACACACTCCAATCCTTGTCCCAGTACATATGGAGTAGCATAACATCTTTTTCACTTTCTAAAACAAAAAATACTTAAATTGCAATGTGAATGTATGCAACACAGCATTTTAGGGGAGACACAAGAAATTGGAAAGCAATTAGACATTATGAGCTGAACTACTGACAGATTACAAATTGGCCATTTTAATAAACTAACTTTTGAGTTGCGTTTTCTTTTTCTTCTTAACTAAATTTCAGTGACGGGGTTGCTGTGAATCGGAATCGAATCAACAGCAATGAGTTTGTTTGTTTTGTTTTGGTCCATTGCAACTATGTGCTTGTCTCTTTGAAGAGAAACTAAGAAGCACCCTAATCATGGACTATTGTTTCTCCTTCCCTACCCCAAACATCAAAACATTTTTCTTAAATGATATGTTAGCTAGCTCTTTTGGTAATTTCTTTTTATGATATCTTAGCTCTAGCAGAATCCCTATACAGAAATCAAAATTACTAGTTGGGACTGCGTGTTTGCTTTGCTAGAAGAATTTAATTACACTTTTTCACCAGGTTGTAAGATGAAGATGTGACTTTTTAATGAACATGTGCCTTTTAATGAGTTTGGATTCAGGATTAGGCTGGGATTCAGGGATTCCTAAAGTACAGATGCCCATGAGCAAAATTACTGAGCTCCATTCAGAAGAAACCAAAATACGTTTGTTTGTTTTTTTCCCCATGCCTAACAGTGATTATCAACCCTAACAAAGCTATCTGGAGCTTTTTAAAACTCCAATCAATCATTATCTCCCTTTCGTCTAAGGAAAACTAATGAGAAGGAAATGAGAAATGAAAAGATTGTTACAATAGGTAAGTCAACTTGTTTTATAGTAAGATACTTAAAATAACCAAACAAGATATTGCATGCATATGTTTTTGTTCCCTTGCATTGCTAAGAGGGAAAAAAATAAAAATGTCTATGATGGATAATTATCAAGAAGGAAAATCAGGTAAAACAATAAAGGTTTTTTTCTTCTTAAATAGTAGCCCCATTCTCTCCAAATTTAAAAAAAAAAAAACTCAGCTCTGACAGTAAATTTATCATTAGTACCTCTCTCTCTATTGGATTCCATTTCTTTCCACAGATCTTAATCTATCCTCTGCCCTCCAACTAAGAGGATTTCACAAATACAGACTTTAACTCTATATTTTTTCCCTTCTTTCTCTTCTTCATGGTCATGATTCCAACTCTTTCCTCTATGTCAATGACTTCCAAATTGGATATTCAGTCTTATTTCCTCATTCACTATTCAGCCCCAAATCTGTGACTCCTGTACCATTTTCCTTGGCTGTCTCTCTATCACCACAAACTCAGTATGTCTCAATTTCCTGATTAGATAACTTCCAAACCAGCACCGTGTTGTTGTTGTTGTTAGGTGCTGCTGAGTTGGTTCCTACTCATAGCAACCCTAGGTACAACAGAACTGAACTCTGCCCGGTACTGCGCCGTCCTCATGATCGTTGTTAGCTTGAGCCCACTGTTACGCCCACTGTGTCATTCCATCTTGTTGAGGGTCTTCCTATTTTTCGCTGAACCTCTATTCTACCAAGCATGATGTCCTTCTCCAGGGACTGATCCCTCCTGATAATATGTCCAAAATATGTGAGACGTAGTCTTGCCATTCTTGCTTCTAAGGAGCATTCTGGTTGTACTTCTTCCAAGACAGATTTGGTCATTCTTTCGGCAGTCCATGGTATATTCAATATTCTTCGCCAACACCACAATTCAAAGACGTCAGTTCTTCTTCATTCTTCCTTATTCATTGTCCAGCTTTCACATGCGTATAAGACGATTGAAAACACCATGGCTTGGGTCAGGAGCACCTTAGTCTTCAAGGTGACATCTTTGCTTTTCAGTACTTTAAAGAGGTCTTTTGCAGCAGATTTGCCCAATGCAATGTGTCTTCTGATTTCTTGACTGCTACTTCCATGAGTGTTGATTATGGATCCAAGTAAAATGAAATCCTTGACAACTTCAATCTTTTCTCCATTTATCATGATGTTTATTGGTCCAGTTGTGAGGATTTTTGTTTATGTTGAGGTGTAGTCCATATTGAAGTCTATGGTCTTTGATCTTCATCAGTAAGTGCTTCAAGTCCTCTTCACTTTCAGCAAGCAAGGTTGTGTCATCTGCATATCACAGGTTATTAATGAGTCTTCCTCCAATCCAGAAGCCGCGTTCTTCATACAGTCAGCTTCTCGGATTATTTGTTCAGCATAAAGGTTGAATAAGTATGGTGAAAAGATACAACCCTGATGGACACCTTTCATGACTTTAAACCACGCAGTATCCCCTTCTTCTGTTCGAACAACTACCTCTTGATCTATGTACAGGTTCCTCATGAGCACAATTAAGCGTTCTGGAATTCCCATTCTTCGCAATGTTATCCATAATTTGTTATGATCCACACAGTCGAATGCCTTTGCATAGTCAATGAAACACAGCGAGCTCCCTGATTATTCTGGCTTTCCATGGCATCTCCATTTTCGAAATCATTCAGCTTAGAACAATATATTTTATTGCGCTATTTTTTTCCACATAGGTTAGAAATTATCAGCGTTGGAAAGTGCCCTTGAAGATCTCTAAATCTAATCTGCTACAAATTTGGGATTCTCCTTCAGGATGTTCCTGATAGATGTTACAGTGATTGACTTTATTTAACTACTTTCAGGTATTAAAGGATAATTTTTTATTGTGGATAGACAGATAGAAAGAGAGATAGAGAGCTAGAGAAATACATGTGTGTTTGAGTGTGTATGTATGTGTACATATGTGCATACATACATCATAAAATTTGCCATTTTAACATTTTAGGTGTTCAATTCAGTGGCATTAATTACATTCACAATGTTGCACAACCATCACCACTGTCTATTTCCAAATTTTTCCATCACTTCATTAGCGTCTGGGGTCTTAAAAGCCTGCAAGTGGCCATCTAAGATACATCTCTTGGTCCCATCCTACCCGGAACAAAGGAGAATTAAGAAAACCAAAGACACAAGGAAAACACTAGCCCAAAGGACTAGACCAGCCTGAGACCAGAAGAACTAGATGGTCCCCAGCTACCACCAGCTACTGCCCTGACAGGGTTCACAGCAGAAAGTCCTGGATAGAGCAGGAGGAAAATAGAACAGAACTCAAATTCATGTAAAAAGATCAGACTTACTGGTCTGACAGAAACCAGAGGAACTCCCAAAGATATGGCCCCCAGACACTGTACTAACCCAGAGCTAAAACCATTCCTGAAGCCCACTTTTCAGACAAAAGTTAGACAGGCCTATAAAACAAAAAATAACACGTGAGGAATGTACTTCTTAGCTCAATCAAATATACGAGACCAAGCGGGCAGCTCCTGTCCAAAAACAGGACGAGAAGGCAGGAAGGGACAGAAACTGGATGAAGGGACACAGGGAACCTGGGGTGGAAAAGAAGAGCATTCTGTCACATTATGGGGATTACAACAAATGTCACAAAACAATATGTATATAAATTTTTTTTTTGAATTTTTTTTTTGAATGAGAAACTAACTTCAGCTGTAAGCTTTCACCTAAAGCACAATAAAAAATAAAATAAATTCTTCATCACCCCAAACAGAAACTCTGTACCCACTAAGCAATAACGCCCCATTTCCTCATCCCCTCAGCCCCTGGTAACCTCTAATCTACTTTCTGTTTCTATGAATTTGGCTATTCTAGGTATTTCATATAAATAGAATCATATAATATTTGTCCTTTTATGTCTGGCATATTACTTAGCATAATGTTTTCAAGGTTCATCCATGTTGTAACATATATCAGAACTTCATTCCTTTTTATGTATTATATTCCTTGGTATGTATATACCACATTTGGTTCATCCATTTATCTGTTGATAAACAGTTGAGTTTTTTCCACATTTTGGCTATTGTGAATAATGCTGCTATGAACATTCACTTACAAGTATCTATATGAGTCCCTGTTTTTAATCATTTTGGGTATGTGTGTATATATATATATATATGGGTCAAATTACTGGGTTTTATGGTAATTCTATATGTAACTTTCTGAGGACACATCCAGCTGTTTTTCACAACAAATGCACCATTTTACATTCCCAACAGCAAAGTACAAGTGCTCCAATTTCTTAACATCCTCACCAACATTAGTTATTTTCCATTTTTTTAAAATACAGTGCATTTTTTTGAAAGGGTAGAATCGTGACTTTCAGACAACTAAAAAAGGAACACACATGCCAAGATTTTACTGAACTCCATAATTAATGAGAGAAGCAATAAGATATTACAACTAGTTCAGAGAAAATTTAAAGAACCACACGTTTAGAGTTTAGAAAAAGAATGCTGAGAACAATTTACATATAGATGCAAAAGAGTCACAGTGCAATAATCAACTAGACACAACTAATTTGCATTTCTATAAACAAGAATATATTGTATTGTTTTCAATTTCCTATGATTTACAGAAGGTACCTTGGTGGCGCAGTGGTTAAGTGCTCGGCTGCTAACCAAAAGGTCTGCTGTTCTAAGCCACCAGCCACTCTGTGTGAGAAAGATGAGGCAGTCTGCTTCAGTAAAGATTTACAGCCTTGGAAACCCTATGGGGGCAGTTCCACTCTGTCTTACAGGGTCACGATGGGTAAGAATCCACTCAGTGGCAGCGGGTTGTGATTTACAGAATTATAAAGTTACCCAAAGATAATGAAAGGTGGAGATGACCTCAAAGTGTACTCTTTGATGACACTCAAGTCTATTGAAAAGTTTTTCACAATTTTACTCTACACAGGTGAGAACAGTGTCTGTAATAGGCCATTTTTTGTTTTGGCATCATACTGGTATACAGTTTTTCCTTACACAGAAGCAAAATTTTCTTTCCTATACCACCCCAGTTTGTTTTTCATGATACCTCTTCAGGAAGTTAAAAATATGATGGTACTCTGAGAAATCCTTAGCACTAATTTGTCCCAGGTGGTCTTCTTTTTACTTTGCTAATCCTAATCAGTTCTTTTAGTTGTTCTTTATTTAAGACACTTTCCAAACATCTCTAAAGGGGCCCTGTGGCTCAGTGGTTAAGCACTCAGCTGCTAACCAAAAGGTCAGCAGTTAGAACCCACTAGCTGCTCCATGGAAGAAAGATGTGACATTCTGCTTCCGTAAAGACTATAGTCTTGGAAACCCTGTGGGACAGTTGTACTCTGTCCTATAGGGTCAACAGCATGGGGTTGAACATCTGATTACTCTCCCCTTGACAAGCTCTCGTGGTCTCGTGGTTCCTCTCTAACTATGGTGCCCATTTCTAAGCACATTGCCACAGTGCCTCTGAGCAGAGCAATATTCAATGGGATGATGGGGTACTGACTTTCCTTAATTGGATGCTACTTCTATTTATGTAGCTTAAAATTTTTGACTTGATTTTGAGAGGAGATTGGAGGCCATTTTTCTTTATAAGGGTAGACTTACTGATACACTAGTCCAAACACATTTGTGTAGTTCCCTTTTCCACAAAGCAGTAGGTGCATCGTATCTAGTGTGCATTGAAGACAGTAATAACTTATGGGAATTATATATTAGTGGAACTTGAAAGACCCTGCAGACCATAAAATTTAAGGTTATTCTGAATTTATGAGTAGCCATTTTACCCAACTTGAATATATAAACCAAAAAAAACCCTGTTGCTGTCAAGTTGATTCTGACTCATAGCAACCCTATCAGACAGAGTAGAACTGTCCCATAGGGTTTCCAAGGAGTGGCTGGTGGATTTGAACTGCTGACCTCTTGGTTAGCAGCCAAGCTCTTAACTACTGTGCCATCGGGGCTACTCATATAAAATCCCTGAACTTTTTATTTTTTTTCTTCTCTCCCTTCCTTTCTTCTTTTCTTCCTTGTATTTTTTTTCCCTTTCCTTCTTAATATGAAATAATTGTTTGCCAACAGAATGAGCTTCATGGGCTTGCAGTCTCACTGGGCCCCACACTTAGAAGGGCCCCACACTTAGTTTAATGCTCTGCAATTACTGTCTTGAAATTATTAATACTTTTAAACAAGGGACCCTGCCTTTTCATATTGCACTGGGCCCCAAAATTATGTATCCTGACCCACTTGCCAAATCAAGCCTGTGTCATCTCATTCAGAAACAATTGATTTCTTGATATCCATTCCTTTCCTTCCCCTACTGAAAACATTTTAGAATAGAGCATCATTTTGAACTAGGGTAAGTGAGTTACCAGCCATCTGTCTTTTCTACATGACCCCAGTCATCCCCCCTCTAATTTATCTGCCATTGGGACCAGTCTAATCCTTTAATATACCTTTTTGATCACATCACTTCTTTACTTAAAAAAATCTCAATGACATCAAGTCTAAATTCTGCCTAATCTAATTTTTTTCCCACTCTCTGAGTAATCCCTTCTTAATTATTACTGCTCCTTAAAATTTTATTTTTAATCCATGTAGCATTGTCACTTCAGTAGATCATGAATATGCTATAAAAATATCATAATTGCAGCATCTCTGGGAAATCAGTTCATTAATTCATTCCTTCATTCATTTAACAAATATTTACTAAATACCCATTATATAACAAGCACTGTTCTAGTAATGACTGTGCAATGGTGAACACAACATACTGGCCCTATCATCATGTCATTTACTGTTTAGAGGCGGAGATTGATATCTAGTAACTAATCACTGGTTAAAACTATCATTAAAGGAAAGAATTAGGAACTATGGGAGAGAGTTAAAGAGGGTGTAATTTACCTTCTATCCTATGACTATACAAACGCTATCCATACTTTACAACCCAGGTAAACAGCTACTTCTTCCATATAGCTTCTTATTAATCATCTCCCTTTCTTGCAGTATTTATAGGCTACTCATCCAATTCAACCATTTTCCATTAATATTTTATTTCTTGCTTCCCCAATTAGATTGTGGTCTAGACTATTCCTCATGATTTTTCTGTCCTTCAAGACTCATCTCAGGTATTAGCTTCTTTGGAACCCTTCCCTTGCCCTTTCCTTCCAATCTAAGTAATATCTATGTCTATATGTCTATATCTATATATCTACCATCTGCATCTATCCATTGGGCTGCAAACACTGTATCCATGATTCTAACTGATCACACAGTTGTATTATAATCATCTAATGCATCCTGTTTATCTGTGCCAGTAAGCATTGGTTTCCATAGCTTCCAAATGGATGAAAAATAATTAGTTCTATTATGTCTTCCATGTTTCTGAATTTTAATTTTTTAGGACTATTCCAAGTCAAGATTGCAGAATCCTGATGTTTAGGGGTCTTGTATTAATTACAAATACTATGATATACAAACAAAAAAAAAGAATATTCATGTAAGCGGAATGCTCCGTTCTTGTCTAGGTATGTGACAGTAGTGCCTAGAGATAGGGTAGATTTCAATAAAAATTATTGCATAATACATTTTTATTGTTTCTTTTATTACCAGCTAATGGCTTTAGAGTTTCTCTGCTATTGGTTGGGTTTAGGATCACAGTTCCTTGTGAAGATATGGAAAGTAGAAACACTCTGAATGTGATATTTACAAGGTAAGAATTCAGTGCCTTATTTAAGGCTTGGGACACTTAGGGTTTCAAAACTGCCCTATCTGGAATGGTGTTTTATACCATGGAATATCATGGAAGGAAGTGGCAAAGCCCTTGTGCTTAATTAGCATCACAATCTTTCTCTCTCCCCTTTGGTTTAAAGGTTGCCATGATAATAGGAAGATGGCAGATCAGGGACAAATTATTGGGACAGTAAACATTTGTTTCTTAGACTTCCTCACAATTATCCATCACCCATAGCATTCTAGATGCACATGATCAATAAATATGTCTACTGGGATGGAGGTGTATAGAGAGGGTTCTGAGTTCACGTAAAATTCAATGGATGTTCAATAAATAATTTTTATTTTCTTGGTCAGCAATTATCTACAAGAAATTTATTTTGCATGTATCTTTACATCTGAAAAGAGAAAGAAAAATAATGTTGGTAGTTTTTTTGTTTGTTTTTTAATAAGAAAAATAACTCTCAACTAAGATATGATCTATGCCCTCAGTTGTTAAAATGCTGTCACAGAGAATGGTTCTTTGCCTTTGTACAGTTTGACTTCAAGAGAACAAAAACTAACATCGATGGATAGAAGGGAACAGAAAACTAAGTTTTAACAGTAAATGTACAAAACTAGATGTGCTGATTCAAAAAGTAATAAGTTCCCCGTACGTGGTGATTTTCCAGTATTGGTTATATGAACACTTAATTGGGTTAAATGAACACTTTTTGAGCAAGGAGTGGGTTACCTGTTTGCTGAGACTGAGATTCTCTCCCACCCTGATACTTAATGCTTCTGTAAAGTTTCACCAACTGGTGATGGCTGGAGACCCAGCTCCTCATTGCCATGAACACATCAAGCCCAGTGCTCCTCTGGATTATTCCTGTGCTACTTAACCTTAGACTTGAAGCAAAGTCAGGATAGGCTTGTCTTAGTGAAGATTATATTTAGAGTTTTAGAAGACTGTCTGGAATAGAGTAAGCACTCAGTACATGCTGGCTATTATTGCTGTTGTGATTTTTTGCTTGTTGTTATTTGTGGGGAAGGTGGCACTCCCCAAAGCTCTAACACTCTAGCTCCTCAGCCATCTCTGCTAATACCACTGAAAACTGTCAGTGTCCTATCCTTAAAATTGACATCTGGATGCAGGAATGAAATAGAATGATTCAAAGAAAGAGTGATTGGTTGGCATTAAAATAAAAATACCTCCCTTTTGTATTGCAATTCATGGTTTATGTTGTGTTCTCACAACCCTTACCTCATCTTTGTTACTCCTAGTAGCCCCGTGAGATGGGTCAGGAATTATCATCCTCATTTTTGACATGAGAAAACTAAGAGTCAGAGTAGTTCTGTGACATTCACATAAGGTCATTAGTAACCCATATCTTAAGATTTTAAACCATCTTTCCTTACATAATAAATCTAGGGCTTGTTATTTAACAGTCTATATAGCATATAGACAAGCCATGCTGTACCATCTTTACATGGAATAGATGCCTTAATTCCTCAGTGCAGAGGTAAAGTAGTCCTTGGTGGGTGATAGCTTCAGTCTTCTTGAAAACAAGGATATTTTGGTTGATAAGTGAATACCATTTGACTTCTGGTTAGTGAGAATAGGACTATAGCTTTTGCTTTGTGTTGTAAATAATAATGCTAAACCTGCCTTCTGGGAATTACTACTTTCATATAATGATGCTAAGACTTAATAGCTTATACCAATTAAAAAGTTACTTGAGTTCCAATGCCACACACATTAACAGTAGTTACTGTGCTGTCTTTCATTCCCATATTAAGGAAGAATTCAAAGGGTATTTTAACATCAGGAGAACCGTATTTTTATGAATGGATTTGCAAGCTAAATATATTTTCTCTTTAATTATAAACAGATTTTGCCACAATGCTAATACTTTAGACTCCACATTACCTATGTTGCTTTTCCTCTATGCTCTTTGTCAAGAGTCTCCAATAAGTTGAATAGTATCAAAGGGGAGATGTTGAATTGTAAAACTTTTCTTTGGGGTGGTTGTTTAAAACAGTTCTGGTCACACATTCTTTGAATTTCTTTCATCTCTCCACATCACTTCTAGGATCTCACTGCTGCTTCTAACACATATCCCCTTCACACTCATCCAAGGTGAGATGCTAGGGGTGGCAGTAGTGTAGAATGATTACGAGTATGGGTTTTGGAACTCTGGTTTCAACTTTCTGTTCATCAATTTAATCAACACATATTTTCTCTGCACCAGCAATGAGCCGGCAATGAGCCGGCAATGAGCCATTGGGTGTATAGAGATAAATAAAAGATAGGCTCCATCCCTCTGGATGATATATTTTAAAAGTGAATAAAGAGTTTAAATAAATAATCATACAATTAAATATTTACGATTGGAAAGTGCCACAAAATTAATACAATGGAATGCTATACAAGAATAGGTCGAGTTCTTCCTCTTGCTATCTTGGTTCCATCGTTTATACTATGAAGACAGTGATAACCTATCCCATAGCTGAAACTATTAAATGACATAATACGGATGAAAGGTTACAGTGTCAAGCATGTACATTATTAATCAATGTTATCGTTCATACATAAAAAGTATTTTCTCTTTTTCATCAAAAGGCTGGAGATCCTCTTTTAAAGTACATGTTGATTGATTCAATGCCTATTCATTAGTGGAGTTCCTGGATAGTGCAAAAAGGTTAACATGCTTGGCTGGTAACCGAGAAGCTAGTGGTTCCAGTCCATGCCAAGGCACCTCAGAAGAAAGGCCCGATGAACTATATCCCCCAAATTAGCCATTGAAAACCCTGTGGAACACAGTTCTAGTCTGACACTTCATGGCATCACCATGAGTTGGAGTTGACTCTATGACAACTGTTATTTATTTATTTTTTTCTTTTCATTCATTGGTAATTGTTCAATTTAATGACAATTACGGTCCATTGTAGTCTTTCAAACTAACGTTCATTTATCCATATTTCTTTCTCTAGTCCATTATCTCAAGGTTTTGTTTTCCCTCCAGCACCCTCATTTCGTGAAAGTGATAATCAATAAATTAAGCTCCTTGGAAGTTCCTTCCTTTTGCAGTTTCTGGCATAATGGACTTTATATACTAATGATTTTATTATATATTCAAGTATAATTGTTTTTATGGGAAATATTTCCTGTAATATGTGTATTGATGGTTTTTACTTATCAAGCATATTTTTCACTTTTCTTGACAACCTTTCAGTGTGATGTTTAAAGAGCAGAGGACACTTTAGATCTGCCAAGATCAATGGTTCTTATTCCTATAAACTGTGAAATATATTCAAACTCTGTTTCTTTGTTTTCACTTCATTTCAGTAGAGCTCTGGTGATACAGTGGTTAAGAGCTCAGCTGCTGACCAAAAGGTCGGCAGTTCAAATCCACCAGCCACTCCTTGGAAACCCTATGGAGCAGTTCTCCTCTGTCCTATAGGGTCGCTATGAGTCAGAATCGACTCGCTGGCAATGAGTATATTCAAACTCTATTCCTTTGTTTTCACTTCATCAGTAGTATAAGTGTTATTTATTTCATTTTATAAAAGCAATTCATGCCTTGATGATAAACTTTTAAAGCAAAAATCAGCTTTATAAGTAATTGGAGTCAACTAAGAAGGCCCTGACTATTCTATTCATTCAGTGATGCTCAGTGGGTAGGATCTGGAGATCTGAAGCTAGACTTCCTGGATCAGGTCCATGTTCTTTACTGATTTGAGGTGTCAGCATGCTGCATGAACTCTGTGAGAGCTGGTTTCCTCATGCAGAGAATAGAGATGAGAATAACACTTGCCTTGTATCATTGTCATGAAGAACATAGAAGTAAATACATGCAGAACACTCAACCCAGTGCCTGGCCTATAGTAAACACTCAGTACATATTGGCTATTATACTTTTCTGTATCTCACAAATGTTTACTAAGCACCTGTCTTTGCCTAGTTTTGTGCTAAATGAAATAATTAACTATGTTAAACTTTTTTCTATCTGCTATTCCTGCCTTTGGGCCACTGGCCTTCCCCAGCCATGATTGTTTTCTTCTTAAAAATAAAATAAAATACAACTCTGTCAGTTACGGGAAATGTCAGGCTTGTTTTGTGCAGGTAATGTATCTCACTCCTCTGCAAAATTTCAAGTCTTTTCAATTCATTCCTTCATCTTTCATATCTGCTCCCTTGTTTCTCATCACTATCAATCTTTCTTATGCGTGTATCTTTTTCTTTTCCGCTTTGTTTTTTCTGACGTTCTTTTTCAGCAGTGACGTGTAGTGGAAAGAAATTGAGCTTTTAAGACTGACAGACCAGGATTTGCCCACATTAGTTGTGTGGCCTTCACCAAGTCAGTCTCTGAGCTTTAGCCCCTCTTCTGTAAATTGGGATAATGCCTACTAATTGGTTGAGGATTAATAATAACTGTAGGTACTCACTCAGTAATGGTGTTTGTCTTACTTAGCACAGCTATAACACAAGATACCACAAGTGGGTGGCTTTAAAGAACAGAAATTTATTTGCTCACAGTTCAAGAGGCTAGAAGTTCTATTTCAAGATGTGACTCCAAGGGGAGGTTATTTGTCTATTTCAGCTTCAAATAGCTTCCAGCAATCCTTGGCATTCCTGGGCTTGAAGATCTATCTGTGTATGTGTCTGTCTTCATATGACATCTTCCCCATGTGTCCCTATTTCTATTCTCCTTCTTTTATAACTCAGAAGTGCTTGGGTTTAGGACTTACCTCACTCTGGTATGATCTCATTAATATAACAAAAGAAAACCCTGGTTTCCAAACAGCATCATATGTAAAGGTTCAGGAGTTATGATTTCAATATGTATTTTTGGGAATACAGTTCAATCTAACAGTATTTATAATTAATTTGGTAAACTTATTCTCTGCACTACCCAATTGTCACTTAATCACATCCAGTCTTGTCATTTTATTAAATTTTCAGTATTGATTTGCCAGTTTGATTTATGTTTCTTGAATATAGAGTCTGTTATGCTATGTGAATTCTTCTGTTATGAGTAGAATAACTTTTAGTAAATATGTGGCATATTTCTGGGAGTTAGTAGCCCCCTATAAATTAAAAAAAAATTCTATCTTTAAAATTGATTTTTAAAATGTCAACAAACCTTGCATTATACTCTGTAATCTAGGCCTAGATATGAAAACCCCCTAGCAGGAAAAAAAAAAAAAAAAAAAAAAACTCTTATTACTTGATTTTTTTATTGGTATACAAGTGGTGATGGAGGAAAAGGAAAATTCTATCTTTAAAATTGATTTTTAAAATGTCAACAAACCTTGCATTATACTCTGTAATCTAGGCCTAGATATGAAAACCCCCTAGCAGGAA
>NW_004443970.1:13955649-14000557 GCF_000243295.1 Trichechus manatus latirostris
TGATTTTTAAAATGTCAACAAACCTTGCATTATACTCTGTAATCTAGGCCTAGATATGAAAACCCCCTAGCAGGAAAAAAAAAAAAAAAAAAAAACTCTTATTTAACTTGATTTTTTTATTGGTATACAAGTGGTGATGGAGGAAAAGGAAAATAAACATGGGGTTAATGAACCCCCCTCTCAACTGCCTGTGTAAAGACAGGCTGCCTCAAAGGTTTTCCCATAGCTGAGCATGGGCTATCCACATTGCTGAGCAATAAACCCTCATGTACTTACAATCATATGTTAATGCCATTCATTAAAAGTGCAATGAGTGCCAGCTGTCTGCTAAACATCTTGGAGACTCCCATTGATAAGATGAGTGAGACATATTTTATATTTGTAAATGGATCCATGCAGGAAAAGAATAGCAATTAAAATCCACAAAAAACTAATCTTATAGTAATATTTCCACTGAATCCTTATATTCAGCTAATTTTCAGTCTTATTATGTGTAAGAAACTCTTCCTTGTGTAATGGGAGCATAATCGGTTTCTCTAGAGTTTGTCAAGTTCTTCACCCATATTGTCTGCTGTCTTAGTTTTCTAGGGCTTCTATAACAGAAATACCATGAGCAGATGGCTTTAATAAAGAAAAATTTATTCTTTCACAGTCTAAGAGGCTAAAAGTCCGAATTCAGGGTACTAGCTCCAGGAGAAGACGTTCTCTCTCTGTCGGCTCTGGCGGAAGGTCCTTGTCATCAATTTTCACCAGTCGAGGAGCTTCTCAGCACAGGGACCCTGGGTCCAAGGATGCGCCATTTTCCTGACTCTCGTTTCTTGATGGTATGAGGTCTCCCTGTCTCGCTGCTTGCTTTTCTCTTTTATTTTCAAAAGAGATTGACTTCAGACACACTTAATCTTATAGAGTCCTGCCTCATTAACATAACTGCCACTAATCCCCCCTCATTAACATCATAGAGGTATTTACAACACATACCTCTAGGAAAAATCACATCAGATGACAAAATGGTGGACAGTCAATCACACAATACTGGGAATTATGGATTAGCCACATTGACACACATTTTGGGGGGACACAATTCAATCCATGACATCTACTCTTTCTGTTTCTTCCTCATTGCTTCCCAATAAAATCAAGGGGAAAAATTAAAAAAGAAAACAAACTGATTTTACAAATAAAGCATTGTGAACAATGGTAAGCATGTTCTAAGCCTAAACAGCAGGGTTAATAGCAAGGGTTTTAGAATCTGATAAATGAGAAGTTAAACTGTCTGGATTTAAATGCCAACTCACCTATTTTCTACCTTTTTGACTTTGAGGAAACTCAGAAAGAATGGGCAAATATGAAAATTTATCCTTTAAATATAAATTCACATCAGAATAACATTAAAATAATATATCATAATTTTAAATACTGGTGTTGAAATGTTTTCCTTAATATCATTTATTTTACGGAAGGCAAAGTATGTAATCCTAGCATTGCAATACATAGCCAGTTCCTAGGCCTGGGTTTATGACTGTTCTCATCCTTAATAGCTACAATTTATCCAGTACTTATTATAGGCCAGGTTCTGAGTGCTTCACATCTATTGTTTTATTTACGCATCACTTCTATCCTATAAAGTAGATAGTGTTATCCTAATTTTACTGATGAGAACACTGAGCCACAGAAAGCCTGAGTAAGTCAAAAAGGTAGAAAATAGCTGAGTTGGCATTTAGATCCAGACAGTTTAACTTCTCATTTATCAGATTCTAAAACCCTTGCTATTAACCCTGCCGTTCAGGCTTAGAAGATGCTTATCATTGTTCGCAATGCTGTATTTGTAAAATCAGTTTGTTTTCTTTTTTTAATTTTTCCCCTTGATTTTATTGTTTTCAAAAAATATACAAGGGAGAGCATATAGCAACTGAACAATTCCTACATGTATAATTTAGTGACATAGATTTCATACTTAAAGTTGTGCAGACATTCTCACCTTCCTTTTCCAAATTGTTCCTCCCCCATTGACATAAATTCACCAACCCCTAGGCTTCCTATCTAACTTTTCAAGTTGCTATTGTCAATTTGATTGCATATAGATAGTTCTTTAAGAGAGCACAATGCTCAAGGCAGACACTCTTTTCTAATTAAGCTAAATTTGTTTGGTTTAAAGAAGACTTGAGGGGATATTTTTGGTTTAAGGTTTTTAAGGTTTAAAGATTATCTCAGGGCAATAGTTTTGGGGGTTTATCCAGCTTCAGTGGCTCCAGAAAGTCTAGATTCCATGATAATTTGAAATTCTGTTTTATGTTTTTCCCCCTTTTGATCAGGATTCTTCTGTAAAATCAGTTTTTAAAGATGATGGATATGTGTGAAAATTCTCTTTTGGTTCTTCTGGATATGTGTGAAAATTCTCTTTTGGTTCTTCTGATGGTAACTTTTCTTCAAAGGGGAATATCCTCAAAGGGGAAAAGAAAATGCCATAAGCATGTACAAGAATCTGATTTTGCATTTGAGTTCCCTCTTCGCCATTTAGGAGTAGAGGGGCAGTTATGGATTTTTAGTTAAGGACCAACTTTGATTTTGGAACTTTCCTAGTCCTCTGAGTAATCTTCTAATTTACCCTGATTTAACTGAAAATACAGAGAGAGAGAGAGATAATGTGGAAAACTATCAATGCTGTTATGTGGGGAAGGTAATACACATTAATTTTAACATAATCAATCCTCTTTCTTCTCATCCTTCCCTAAAGACTACTCTTATCATTCTTGAGTAACTATCTAAAGGTAAAAGGAGACTCCTCAGTCATCTTAGGGGATCATGTTTTTATACCAGATGCCTTGCTTTGCATACTTTGTATCAAGTGTTAACAGTTTATTTACAAATTGGATGCATGAATCTGCATTTGAGATGTTTTTAGTTGAAAAATTTATGCATATAGAGGAGTATTTTTGTCCAATAAATGGTAAAATCATAATTCTAATATTTTTTTCAGAAATCTCAGGCAACAGAACTTTTAAACTCTTTTTTTTTGTGGTGTTCTTAGTACATAATACATTCAGCGGTAACTAGATTATATTCATTTTACTGTGGAGATGGAGTGAGAAGGGCAATACCATGGTACTGTTTCCACTTGAAGTCTGAATTATTTGCATTTACATTAACAAACCAGCAAATTTTGGTAAGAAAGTCACCAACTTACATAATCAGAGCCCTATTGTAATCTACTTCTTAAACTAAACTAGTTGCCCCACCTCAAAAACAAAAGGTAGGTGAAGTGCTTGATGTTCACTTTCCATTTACTGGGTCATGGACACAGAGTGATCAGATCTAGTGGCCAGATAGGGAGTAGAGCTCCATAGTTTGGGCATTATATTGTCCAGTGCTTCTCAGACATTTTTCATTGTTACCTAGTAAGAAAATGTATATTTATATTACAATCCACACAGACACACACACTCACACACACACCCTGAAATATGAGATCTCAGGAATAATCTTTACTATATTTGATGTACTCTGAGAACATCTATTCTAATCTAGTCCATTCTATTCTAGTCTTGTCTAGTCTTTTTAAATTTTTGTTTTTAAGTCTGGTCCAGATACATTAAATTGATTTTATGACCCATTAGTAGATTATGAACTGAGTTTTAAAATTACCATATGTAAATAGTGGATAGTTGAAAATGCACTACCCAGGGACCTTAAACCAAATCCTTTGCAACTGAGTTGATTCCTACTGAGGATAACTCCATGTGTTTCAGAGTAGAACTGCACTCCAGATGGTTTTCAATGGCTGTAATCTGATGGAAGTATATCGCTAGGTCTTTCTTTCGCTGGGTAGATTTGAACTGCGACCTTTTGATTACTTGAGCATAAACCATTTGTGCCTCCCAGGGACCTGGGTGGTTGAAAGAGATTAAATAATGGGAGAAGGATGTGATCACATAAATTTGAACAATTTTTTACAATGGACGGATTGAAGCCTGCAAGTGAGAGGTGATAAGGGGCTGAAGCAAGCTGTAGTAATATAAATAATAGTGGTAGTCAACATTTATTGTACATTTTCTCTGTGAATGCCCTATGTAAAACTTATCTTTGAGTACATTATATCGTTTAATCCCTTTAACAACCATATGCTTGTAATAAAACTGGTTGCTGTTGAGTCAATTCCTACTCATAGTGACCCTATAGAACAGAGTACAACTGCCCCATAGGGTTTCCTAGGCTATAATCTTTACAGAAGCAAATTGCTACATCTTTTTCTGCCGTGGCGAGGTGGGTAGGTTTGAACTGCCAACCTTTTGGTTAGTGGCTGAGCTCTTATCCACTGTGCCACTAGGGCTCCATACATGTAATAAAAAAAACCCAAAACCAAACCTGTTGCCATTGAGTCAATTCTGACTCATAGCAACCCTATAGGACAGGGTAGAACTGCCCCGTAAGGTTTCCAAGGAGCGGCTGGTGGATTTGAACTACTGACCTTTTGGTTAGCAGCCAAGCTCTTAACTACTGGACCACCAGGGCTCCCACAAATATAATAGATACATGTAATAGATACTATTTATTATCCCCATTTTATAGATATAAGAGCTGAGACCTTGAAAATAACCTTTCCCAAATTCACATAGCTCGTTACTGGCAAAACTTGAAATTAAACTCATATGTACATGACTCAGAGCCTTAGCTCTCTTCTATTACATTCCCACCCCCTTCAGCCCCCAAAATATTATGTCTTTGTAAAAGGATTAGTAAATTTTGTTATGGATCAATAACTTGCATCCAGAGAATATCTAGTCTCTTTTAGAATTCTCAGGAGAGAGGGCCATGGAATTATCCTGAAAAGAAAGACACTCCTAATGTTGAATTGTCAATTACTCAAATTGTTAATTCCCTTGAAAACCACAAAAGAAACCTGCAGGTTTGTTATTATGCGATTTTGCTACCAAGGAGCTTGTTTTCAGTTTGTTTAGAAATAATAATGTTTTTCACTTAAACATTCAGAAACAGATACTATATTCTCTGCAGGTCTACACTTAATGTCATCATGGAGGATGACAAAGTGAAATGTAGATGATAAAATAAATTGAACATGCACACCACTTTATAAATTTAGCTCAAGTTGAACGTCAGCTCTTGTGGATAAACTCGGCACTTTCATTGTACTGGATCATTCATTCTCTGAATGGGCTGACACATCCTTACAAAAGCACGATTGTTACAAGCCTGCCTTTTCTCTCATTCTTCACCGTGATGCTCAGGAAAGGAAATCCAGTTTCTGTATATCATAGCTTTGATGGCTCCTCCTGACTGGGCATAAGGTACTTGTTGACACAGTGGCCACCCAGCTGATTTTCTAGAGGAAAGTGAAGATGGGTTTGGAGTTCACCATCTTTAATGTAATAATATGCTTTAAATATGTACTTGGCAATTGTGAAATAAGACATTGGGTAGAACACTGAGCATGATCATTTTTAAGCATCTGTTGTTACTTTGTGTGAAACATTTTATTTAACCACATAAAGGACAGTGTCAAAACCATGCCGACCTAGGAGAAATATAGTTTTGATTCAACTATATTTATTAGCTTATGTTTTAAAAGATAATTTATGGTTAATTTGAAACTATCCCATCAAGATGCATTTCTTCATTTCAAAGAAGGCTATTTCTTAATATTAAAAAAAACGAAGCCCAACTCTTAGCCGTAGAGTCGAATCCAACTCATAGCCACCCTATAGGACAGAGTAGCACTGCCCTGTAGAGTTTCCAAGGAGCAGAATGACTGGTGGATTTCAACTGCCAACCTTTTGGTCAGCAGCTGAACTCTTAACCACTATGCAACCAGGGCTCCATTTCTTAGTACATCTGAACAGTATTTTCTTATATAAACACTTGCTTTAGAAAAGACATATCTAGAGTTGAATGTAGTTTCTCTCATATGTCAATGGTGCACAATTGGACAAGGTATTTAAACTTTCTGAGCTGAAGTGACTTTATGTCCAACATAGAACAGTAATACTTAAAGGAAGAATTGTGGATCTGAAGTGAGACAAATAAGGTCTGAGAGTTTCTGGCTCAAGGTCAAGGAACACTAAATATCCATTCCCTTCTCTTTCCAAAGATGTGAACTTATATATTGAGGACTCTTGTAATTTTTAAATTTTCTATATAAAATTCAATGGTAAAAAGATATATTATTACATTACAGGTATAAAACCCCAAAACAAAAGTCACTATTATAGATATGGGCACTTGTTATTACAGTGGAAAATGATACATTTAGTTGCAATTGGCGTTGATTGGTAATTCTTGTTATAAACTGTAATGGATATCAACATATCTAACTGTTCCTCTGTCAAAAACTATGAATTTTATTGGAGAGTGTTCAAGTTAGCAAAATAATTAATTTTCAAAAGTAATTTTTGGTGTTATATATTCTTGTTCTGCTACATGAGTCAGGATGGATGGAAATATTTAGTTAAATTGTTTTTATCCAGTTGCTGAAAGGCAGTTTGTGGAGAATAATAACTAATGTCATTGTATTCAGCGTATATTGAACTATTCACTGACTCCGAGAACATAGAGAGCGCCAGTAGAATTTGCCTTCAATCTAATTCAAGCATTGTCAGCAAATAAAAGGAAGGTGGTTGAGGGTAGTTGGTCCTGGTGGGTGACTACATCCAGAATTCTGGAAATTATTAGGGTTTTCATTTAAAAAAAAAATCCATGTGAGGATAAACAAATGATACATGAAAAAAAAAAAAATCCAAAAAAACCCACAGCTGTCAAGTTGATTCTGACTCAAAGCAGCCCTGTAGGTCAGAGTAGAATTGCCCCATAGAGTTTCCAAAGTTGTAGATCTTTACAGAAGCAGACTACCATGTCTTTCTTCCACAGATGATCTCTATAAGTGACATAATTAACACAGAAATTAATAGATTATCTGTTATTAATTTTGTCAAGTTATTCCAACTCATGGCGACCCCATGTGTACAGAGTAGAACTGCTCCATAGAGTTTTCGAGGCTGTGACCTTTCGGAAGCAGATCACTAGGCCTGTCTTCCAGGGCACCTCTGGGTGAGTTTGAACCACCAACCTTTTGGCTAGTAGTTGAGCACTTAACTGCTTGTGCCACCCAGGGACTCCTATAGGCTACATAGCAGTTTGCAAATAAGATATAAGGAAATAAAATTAATCAATCTGTAGCAAGGTATAAAAGAATCTAATTAAAAGCAAGACATGCAAAGAATGCAAGTAATGTTCTTAAAATATTCTTTTGGGATGAAAGTAATTAAATGTGTCAGCTTTCCTTAAAAGTGATTTCCTTTGTTTTGAACAAACTTGCAGGCTCATCTTGTACTTGTGTTACATTCAGCTAGCACTGTGACTTTAAGTGTGTTCTTCTGTATTATCAGGGAATACAAGACCCCATGTTATGGCTTAGTGATGTTGTGAACTTGGCTTATTGTCTGCCTTTGGAAGCCATCATAAGCATCAAGGCAGAGCACTGGGATTTTATGCTTCTTGGGTTTCCTTCTCATAATAGATAAGTTATAGAACCTAATAAAACAAAGTCAGTGCTGCGGAGTCAATTTCGACTCATAGTGATCCTATAGGACAGAGTAGAACTGCTGCATAGGGTTTTCAAGGCTTAAGTCTTTATGGAGGTAGACTGCCACATCTTTCTCCCATGGAGCATCTGGTGGGTTCAAATGGCCATCTTTTGATTAGCAGCGAGGCACTTAACCAGTACACCACCAAGGTTGCTGATAATAAGCAAGTTATAGAAGCAGCCTTAAATCAATGGATCCCTTAAAATCTCAGCTGTAGGACATTTTAAGATGGAGAAAAAAGAAACAATAAAAAAAAAATGCCATCTTCTGTAAGCAAAAAATAGACAGTTGTTGAGGGGTAGTAGTAGTTATTTATTGACTCACACAGCCATTCTGCAAATATTTGTTGAGCATCTACAATATTCAAGAAACTGGGATTTTAAAGTCAGTGTTCAAGGCAAACATACTATAAGAAGGTTGCAACACTACAGACAAAAAAGGGTTGCCTCTGAATTAGTCCATCATGGGATATATCTCCTCCTGGCTGGGAAAGGGTTACTATTCCTTTGGTTGTGTCAAGGTTAAATCATGGGTTTGCACTCAGGTGCGCTCAGGACAGGAAGACATTCACATTCTATGAGGACACAGAAGCTGAGATGATATGAGCGAGCAGCAGATTTATTTCCCTCTCATGCTCACTCTTGGTCATTCACCTATTGAGTAGAATGGTGGGTTAAATAATCTGCCATATGTAAATCATTTCCTCTAGCGTGCACACTCTCTCTCTCTGTTTTTCCCTCTCTTCTTTTTCTCCCTCTTTCTCTCCCTCCCTTTCTCCATTACATTCATGAAAATGCACAAATATTTATTTGGTTGTTTACTTGAGCATATAAAGTCTCTGGGCTTTAAAAGCAGACGGACCTTGGGTGGAATCCAGGAACATGCCATGTTTAGCTAGCATGACCTCTAAGAAGCTACATATTAGCTGTTGTTATTGTTATTAGGTGCTATCGAGTCAGTTCTGACTCATAGTGACCCTATGTACAACAGAACGGAACACTGCCTGGTCCTGTGCCATCCTCACAATCATTGCTATGCTTGAGCCCATTGTTGCAGCCACTGTGTCAATCCATCTTGTTGAGGGTCTTCCTCTTTTTTGCTGGCCCTCCACTTTCCCAAGCATGATGTCCTTCTCCAGGGACTGATCTCTCCTGTTAACATGTCCAAAGTATGTGATGGCTTAGTCTCGCCATCCTTGCTTCTAAGGAGCATTCTGGTTGTACTTCCTCCAAGACAGAGTTGTTCATTCTTTTGCCAGTCCAAGGCATATTTAATATTCTTCTCCAACACCACAACTCAAAGGTGTCAATTCTCCTTCAGTCTTCCTTATTCGTCATCCAGCTTTCATATACATATGAAGCAATTGAAAACACCATGGCTTGGGTCAGGTACACCTTAGTCTTCGAGGTGACATCTTTACTTTTCAACACTTTAATGAGGCCTTTTGCAGCAGAATTTGCCCAGTGCAATGCATCTTTTCATTTCTTGACTGCTGCTTCCATGGGTGTTGGTTGTGGATCCAAGTGAAATGAAATCCTTGACAACTTCAATCTTTTCTCCATTTATCATGATGTTGCTTATTGGTCTGGTTGTGAGGATTTTTGTTTTCTTTATGTCCTTGGAAACCCTATGGGGCAGTTCTACTCTGTCCTATAGGGTCGCTATGAGTTGGAATCAACTTGATGGCAACGGGTTTGGTTTTTTTTTTTTTTTTAAATGTTGAAGTGTAATCCATATTGAAGGCTATAGTCTTTGATCTTCATCAGTAAGTGCTTCAAGTCCTCTTCACTTTCAGCAAACAAGATTGTGTCATCTGCGTAATGCAGGTTATTAAGATCTTCCTCCAGTCCTGATGCCCTTTTCTTCATATAGTCCAGCTTCTCAGATTATTTGCTCAGCATACAGATTGAATAGGTATGGTGAAAGGATACAACCCTGATGCACACCTTTCCTGACTTTAAACCACGCAGTATCCCCGTGTTCTGTCCAAACAACTGCCTCTTAATCTATGTACAGGTTCCTTATGAGCACTATTAAGTGTTCTGGAATTCCCATTCTTCAAAATATTATAATTTGTCATAATCCACACAGTTGAATGCCTTTGCATACTCAATAAAACACAGGTAAACAGCTTTCTGGTATTCTCTGCTTTCAGCCAGCATCCATCTGACATCAGCAATGATATCCCTTATTCCACCTTCTTTTCTGAATCTGGCTTGAATTTCTGGCAATTCCGTGTTGATGTACTGCTGCAGCTGCTTTTGAATGATCTTCATCAAAATTTTACCTGCTTGTGATATTAATGATATTGTTCAATTATTTCCACATTTGGTTGGATCACCTTTCTTGGGAATAGGCATAAATATGGATCTCTTCCAGTTGGTTGGCCAGGTAGCTGTCTTCCAAATTTCTTGACATAGACAAGTAAGCACTTCCAATGCTACATCCGTTTGTTGAAACACCTCAAACAAGGCTCCAGGAATTGATGGAATACCAATTGAGATGTTCAAACGTATTATCTAGTATGAACAGATAGCTTAGTTGCCTTGCCTCTATATGTACGATGATGTTAAGTTTGTGGGTTTGTTGGAACAATTCTGAAGAATACACAAAAATATCCAGGAAAGTGTCTGGCATTGCGTAGGCACTAATAAATGGTGGTAAATTGTATATAGCCTGCAATGATAGAAGTTGTCATCAGCAAAAGTGATAATGCCAAAGAAAGAGTGATGAATTCTTTCATGGAAGGTAACTTCTGAGTAGAGCTTCCAAAGAAGGAAAGGAACTTCTTGGTAATCACTAGATGATCAAGGAGAGGAATGACCTCCAAGGCAGAGAGAACAATGTGTGCGATGGCATAAAAGCATTGGAGAGTGCAGGGTATGTCATAGATTGAATTATATCTCCCTAAAATATCTGTTAACTTGGCTAGGTCATGATTCCCAGTATTGTATGATTGTCTACCATTTGTCATCTGATGTGATTTCCCTAAGTGTTGTAAATCCTCTCACTATGATGTAATGAGATAGATTAATGGCTGTAATATTGATGAGATCTACAAGATTAGATAGTGTCTCAAGCCAATCTCTTTTGAGATATAAAAGAGAGAAGCAAGCAGAGAGATGGACGGACCTCATACCACCAAGAAAGCAGTGCGGGAGCAGAGTGTGTTCTTTGGACCTGAGTTCCTGTGCCAACATGCTCCCAGACCAAGGGAAGATTAATGCATCACAAGGACTTTCCTCCAGAACTGACAAAAAAAGCGTTCCCCTGGAGCTGACATCTTGAATTTGGACTTTTAACCTACTAGACTGTGAGAGAATAAATTTCTCTTTGTTAAAGCCATCTATTTGTGTTATTTCTGTTATAGCAGCACTAGATGACTAAGACAGTGTATTTATGGAATGTTGTTGTTGTTAGGCACCATCGGATCAGTTCCGACTCATAGCGACCCTACGTGCAACGGAACAAAACACTGCCCAGTCCTGTGCTATTCTCACGGTTGTTGCTATACTTGAGCCCATTGTTGGAGCCACTGTGTCAATCCATCTCATTCAGGGAATATTTATGGAATAGCATTTCTCAAAGTAACAAGAGGCAAGTGAGTTAAGCAAAGCCAGATCATGAAAGGTCTTGAAATCCATATATTGTTTAGAAATTGGCAAATGAGAGAGATCACTGTTGCTGTCCTTCATAGACTCAAGGGTTTTCCAGACATGGCAAACTTCTTGGACAGAGATCCTAGGGTAACAGCCAGCCCAGCACATTCAAGACACAACAAAGAAGCTACTTTTAGCAAAATGGGTTTGTTAGTGCATGTTGTGGGTCAGGATTGGGAAGATTAGTTGCCATCAGCTTGTAGGTAAAATCTATTAAATTAAAGAAAATATAGGCAAAACTGTAGTGGGTGTGTAGCTGATTGATTTTTAGTGGCGTTGACCATAAAACTAATGGTTTAGAAAGAAAAAATGTGCTCAATAAATAATAAGTTCTATTCTCAAAATCATTAAATGATAACAGAGCAATCGTAAAGTAAAAATAAAATACAATAGTATTTTAATTAACCTAATTAAGTCTATAGTGGTTAAAATTTTAATTGAATAGAATCTTTGAAGAAATTAGCATATTAATGTAAGATAATTATAATCATGACACTTTGAATGTTATGAGTTAAGGGTTTAGAGATAAAATGTGTATTATAAAAGACTAATAATTCAATAAAATGAATAATCAAAGTTAAATAATTTTAAAGTCTTCTATCCATTTTAAAATTTTGATAAACCACTGATCAGGGACTTACCTCTGAAATATTCTAGAAACAGATTTGGACAGCATTTCAAATAATTCTGAGTTCATTAAACAATTTTTTTTTCCTTTTTTTTTTTATTGTACTTCAGGTGAAGGCTTACAGAACAAATAGTTTCCCATGAAACAGTAGTACACTTATTGTTTTATGACATTGGTTAACAACCCCACAACATGTCAACCCTCTCCCTTCTCGACCTTTTTTTTGTGAAAATATACATAGCCAAAGATACACCGTTTCAAAAATTTCTACATGCACAGTTCAGTGACAGCGACTATGCTCTTCCAGTTGTGCTGCTATTCTCACTTTAGATGAAGGTTTACAGAAAAAAATAGTTTCTCATTTAAGAGTTAGTACACATGTTGCCCTGTGACAATGGTTAACAATTCACAACACATCAACACTATCTTTACTCAACCTTGGGTTCCCTATCACCAGCTTTCCTGTCCCTTTCTGCCTTCTAGCCCTTGTCCCTGGACTGCTGTGCCTCATTAGTCCCGTTTTGTTTGATGGGGCTGTCCAATCCCCGGATGAATGGTGAACCTCGGAAGTGACCTCACCACTGAGCTAAAAAGGTGTCTGGGGGCCATACTCTCGGGGTTTCTCCAGTCTCTGTCAGGCCAATAAATCTGGTCTTTTTTTTGTGAGTTAGAATTTTGTTCTACATCCTTCTCCAGGTCTGTCCAGAACCCTCTGTTGTGATCCCGGTCAGAGCAGTCAGTGGTGGTAGCCGGGCACCATCTAGCTGTACTGGACTCAGTCTTCATTAAACAATTTTAAGTCTTTGGTTTTTAGTCAGTGTTTAAGTCATACCCAATGCCTCTACATTGGTATCTGTCTTAGTTATCTAGTACTGCTATAACAGAAATACCACAAGTGGATGGCTTTAACAAAGACAAATTTATTCTCTCACAGTCTAGTAGGCTGGAAGTCCAAATTCAGGACATCAGCACCAGGGGAAGGCTTTCTCTCCCTGTGGGCTCTGGAGGAAGGTCCTTGTCATCAATCTTCCCCTGGACTAGGAGCTTCTCAGTGCAGGGACCCGGGTCCAAAGGATGCACTATGCTCCCGATGCTTCTTTCTTGGTGGTGTGAGGTCCCCATGTCTCTCTGCCTGCTTCTGTCTTTTGTATCTCAAAAGAGATTGGCTTAACACATGCTCTAATCTTATAGATCTCATCAACATAACTCCCGCTAATCCATCTCATTAACATAATAGTGACAGGATTTACAACACATAGGAACATCACATCAGATGACAAAATGGTGGACAATCACATAATACTGGGAATCATGGCCTAGCCAAATTGATACACATGTTTTTCGGGGACACAATTCAATCCATGACAGTATCTAAATGCTTTGAAGATTTTATATTGTTTTTCAGGATCAGGGTATCCGTATCCTACCACGATAGGGCAACACCTGAGAGATAAGCTCTAAAATCTCAGTGGTTTAACCAAATAGAAGTTTTTTTTCCCTGCTCATCTGAAATCGAAAAGAAATACCCAATGGAACAGCTCTCCAAATGGTGGCTCAGGGACCCAGACTCCTTCCATCTCAGGGCTCCACGATCTCCAGTAAGTACCTGCGAAGATTGTTCTGAGGGGCATCTCGATTGGAGATCACATTCAGGAGATTTTTAGGAGCCTGTTATTAAAGTGGTATATTTCATGTCCACTCATATTCCCTTGGCCAGAATTCAGACATGTGACCACTTCTAGAAGGCCAATAAATGTGTTCTAGCAGTGTGTATGAAGGAAGAAAAGGTAGGAGCGGTGAAGAGTTTTCCAATGCCCACCACCTATTCTGAACAAGGAAAGGAACTCAAGTATATAGAGCCTACTATGGGCCAGGTGGGGTGCTAGGCACATTACTTCATTTAATCCTTGCTATAAATTTTCAAACTGGACAACAGATCAGGAAACTGTTTTGTAGCATTTTACTTCAACATTTAAAAATAAGAATCCAGTTTGAGGTCTAGAAGATTGTTCTGTCTTGAGGTCTAGTAACAGCATGGGTTTTGCAACCCAACAGCCCTGATTTACAACCCAGCCCTGCTCTATACTAGCTGTGTGACACTAGGTATATTAATTAGTATATTTTCACTTCAATATTTTCATTGACAACCTAGGAATATCTATATGTATGTTCCAGGTTTCTTGGCACAGATAAAGTGCTCCAATAATGAGAAGCTGGCATTTAATTATGTTTTCTCTTAAAACCACATAATTTGTGCTGTCTTTCACATTATCAAAACCTCTTGCACTTATTACATAATTAACTAATAAAATAAATTTGGCTTGTTTTACACTATGACATGAGGATTGCAATACAAAGTGCACTTTAAATACCTGACAGTTTGTGTCAGCATAAAACAGTAGATTTAGAGACTGTTTAAATGTAGTACCTTGTGGAGATGATGATAAAATTGTGTAAATAATAGAAAACAACTTATGCCTGACTAAATACTGAGAAGTAAGCTACAGAAAAACAAACAAAAAAAGCAAGTTATTGGACATCATTTTCTTTCAATAGACAGATTGTTCCTTGGGTATAAGCAATACATAGATTCTTGAAAATCTGATCCCTAATGTAGAAATGGAGCCCTGGTGGCCCAGTGGTTAAGAGCTTGAATGATAACCAAAAGGTTGACAGTTCCAATCCATTAGCTGCTCCTTGAAAACCCTGTGGGACAGTTCTGCTCTTTCCTGTAAGGTGCTATGAGTTGAAATCGACTCAATAGCAGCCAGTTGAGATGTTTCAACAAATGGATGCAATGCTGGCAGATCTCACTAATCTATGCCAAAAAATTTGGAATATAGCTACCTAGCTAGCCAACTGGAAGAGAACCATATTTGTTCCCATTCCAGAGAAAGGTGATCCAACAGAATGTGGAAATCATTGAACAATATCATTAATACCACATACAAGTAAAATTTTGCTGAAGATAATTCAAAAATGGTTGCAGCAGTACATTGAGAGGGACTGCCAGAAATTCAAGCTGGATTCAGAAGAGGACGTGGAATGAGGGATATCATTGCTGATGTCAAATGGAACTTGGCTGAAAGCAGAGAATACCAGAAAGCTGTTTACCTGTGTTTTATTGAGTATGCAAAGGCATGTGACTGTGTGGATCATAACAAATTATGGATAACATTACGAAGAATGGAAATTCCAGAACATTTAATTGTGCCTATGCAGAACCTGTACATAGACCAAAAGGTAGTCATTTGAACAGAACAAGAGGATACTGCACTTTTTTTTTTTTAATTTTTATTTTTTATTGTACTTTAGGTGAAGCTTTACAGAACAAATACTTTCTCATTAAACAGTCAGTACACATACTGTTTTATGACATTGGTTAACAACCCCACGACATGTCAACACTCTCCCTTCTCGACCTTGGAGGACCTGTTTTGTTTTGTTTTTTGATGAAAATGTGCATAGCCAAAGATACACCATTTCAAAAATTTCTACATGTACAATTCAGTGACATCAATTACATTCTTCAGTTGTGCTGCTGTTCTCACTTTAGATGAAGGTTTACAGAACAAAATAGTTTCTCATTAAACAGTTAGTACACATATTGCCCTGTGACAGTGGTTAACAACCCCACTACATGTCAACATTGTCCTTACTCAGCCTTGGGTTCCCTATCACCAGCTTTCCTGCCCCCTCCTGCCTTCTAGTCCTTGTCCCTGGACTGCTGTGCCTCATTAGTCCCGTTTTGTTTGATGGGGCTGTCCAATCCCCAGCTGAATGGTGAACCTCGGGAGTGATTTCACCACTGAGCTAAAAGGGTGTCCAGGGGCCATACTCTCGGGGTTTCTCTAGTCTCTGTCAGGCCAGTAAATCTTGTCTTTTTTTTTGTGTTAGAATTTTGTTCTACATCCTTCTCCAGCTGTCCAGAGCCCTCTGTTGTGATCCCTGGTCAGAGCAGTCAGTGGTAGTAGCTGGGCACCATCTAGCTATACTGGACTCAGTCTGGTGGAGGCCTTGGTAGATGTAGTCCATTAGTCCTTTGGACTAATCTTTTCTTTGTATCCTGTTCTCTTCATTCTCCCTTGCTCCCAAAGGGTTGAGACCAGTAGAGTATCTTAGATGGCTGCTCACAGGCTTTTAAGACCTCAGACGCTACTCACCAAGGTAGAACGTAGAACATTGTCTTTATAAACTGTGTTATGCCAAATGAGCTAGATGTTCCCCGAGACCATGGTCCCACAGCCCTCCGCCCAGCAATTCAGTCCCTCAGGGAGTTCGGATGTATCTATGGAGCTTCCATGACCTTTCCTTGTACAAGTTGTGCTGGCTTCCCCAGTACTGTGTACTGTCTTACCCTTCACCAAAGTTACAACTTATCTATTTTCTATTTAGTATTTTCCCCCCACCCCTCCCATCCCTGGTAACCAACAAAGATTGTTACTTTTTGTGTGTAAACTTTTTCGTGAGTTTTTACAATAGAGGTCTCATACAATATTTGTCCTTTTGTGATTGACTTATTTCACTCAGCATAATGTCCTCCAGTTTCATCCATGTTATGAGATGCTTCACAGATTCATCATTGTTCTTTCTCGTTGCATAGTACTCCATTGTGTGTATGTACCATAGTTTGTTTATCCATTCATCTGTTGATGGGCATCTAGGTTGTTTCCATCTTTTTGCTATTGTGAACAATGCTGCAGTGAAATGGGTGTGCATATGTCTATTCATGTGACGGCTCTCATATCTCTAGGATATATTCCTAGGACTGGGATTGCTGGATGGTATGGTATGTCTATTTCTAGCTTTCAAAAGAAGTGCCATATCATTTTCCAAAATGGTTGTATCAGTATGCATTCCCACCAGCAGTACTGCATGTTTTAAAATCAGAGAAGGTGTGTGTCAGGGTTGTATCCTTTCACCGTATGTATTCAATCTGTATGCTGAACAAATAATCTGAGAAGCTGGACTACATGAAGAAGAACACGACATCAGGTTTGGAGGAAGACTCATCGACAACAACCTGTGTTATGCAGATGACACAACTTTGCTTGCTGAAAGCAAAGAGGACATGAAACACTTACTGATGAAGATCAAAGACCACAACCTTCAATATGGGTTACACCTCAACATAAAGAAAACAAATACCTCAAACTGGACCAACAAGCAATATCATGATAAATGGAGAAAATATTGAAGTTGTCAAGGATTTCATTTTACTTGGATCCACAATCAATGCCCATGGAAGCAACAGTCAAGAAATCAAAAGACATATTGCATTGGGCAAATCTGCTTCAAAAGAACTCTTTAAAGTGTTAAAAATCAAAGATGTCACTTTGAGGATTAAGATGCACCTGACCCAGGCCATGGTATTTTTAGTCACCTCATATGCGTGTGAAACCTGGACGATGAATAAGGAAGACTGAAGAATTGATGCCTTTGAATTATGGTGTTGGCAAAGAATATTGAATATACCATAGACTGCCAGAAGAATGAACAAATCTGTCTTGGAAGAAGTACAGCCAGAATGCTCCCTAGAAGCAAGGATGGCGAGACATTGTCTCACGTACTTTGAGCTTATTATCAGGAGGGACCAGCAGGTGGAGAAGGACATCATGCTTGGTAAATTAGAGAGTCAACAAAAAAGAGGAAGACCCTCAACAAGGTGGATTGACCCAGTGGCTGCAACAAATGGGCTCAAACATAGCAATGATTATGAGAATGATGCAGGACTGGGCAGTGTTTCGTTCCTTTATACCTATTGTCACTATGAGTTGGAACCGGCTTGACGACACTTAACAACAACAATGTAGAAAGTATCAACTATAATTCAAAACAGTATGATGATTTTTCCCCTAAATCTCCTCAAAATAAAAATCATCTTCAACTCTTCATTCAACAAACATCACATCCCTAGCCTCTTGTATACTTAACTCTACTTATTTTAGGTGACTTACACTTCCAGTACAGGAGCCCTGGTGGTACAGTGGTTAAGCATTTGGTTGTTAACAAAAGGCTGGCTGCTCTGCGAGATAAAGATGTGGCAGTCTGCTTCTGTAAAGATTGCAGCCTTTGAAACCCTATGGGACAAGTCTACTCTGTCCCGTGGGATCACTGTGAGTGTGAATCAACTTGAAGGCAAGAGATTTTGGTTTGGTTTTTATAGTTCAAGTCCTAGGGCTGCTAAGGTATCACTTCAGTGAGTCACCTCCCTGCTAGTAGCTTGAGGGCAATACCACAGGTGCCAGACTCAGTAAAGTATAAAACGTTTATGGATTAGTCAATGTTTGTCAAGATGTTGTACACAAAGATAAGTGCAATTATTCTAGGAGATAATATTGTGGTTAAATCCAAAACCAAACCCACTGCAGTCGAGTCTATTCTGACTCGTAGCAACCAGGTGCCATCAAGCCTGCTCCTACTCATAGTGGCACTGTGTATACTGGAGCGAACCATTGCTGAGCCCTGAGCCATCCTTATAATAATTGATATGTTTGAGCCCGTTGTTGGAGCCACTGGGTCAGTTCATCTCATTGAAGGTGTTCTTCTTTTTCATTGACTCTCTACTTTATCCAGCATGATGTCCTTCTTGAAGGGTTGGTCCCTCCTTATAACATGTCCAAAGTAAGCGAGACAAAGTCTTGCCGCCCTTGCTTCAAAGGAGCGTTCTGACTGTGCTTTCTCCAAGACAAATTTGTTAGTTCTTCTGGCAGTCCATGGTATATTCAATATTCTTTGCAAAAAACATAATTTAAAAGCATCAATTCTTCTTTGGTCTTCTTTTTCATTATCCAGCTTTCACATGCTTATGAAGCAATTGAAAACACCATGGCTTGGGTCAGGCCATCTTAGTCATCAAGGTACATCTTTGCTTTTTAGCACTTTAAAAATGTCTTTTGGAGTAGATTTGCCCAATGCAATACATAGTTTGCATATTGCTTCCTTGGGCGTTGATTGTTGATCCAAGAGGAATGACATCCTTGACAACTTCAGTTTCTTCATTTTTCATAATGTTGTTTATTGATCCAGTAGTGAGGATTTTTGTTTTCTTTATGTTGAGGTAACAATACATATTTAAGGATATATAGTCTTTGATGTTCATCAGTAAATGCTTCAAGTCTTCTTCACTTTCAGCAAGCAAGATTGTGTCATCTGCATATTGCAGGTTGTTAATGAGTCTTCCTCCAATCCTAATACCAAATTCTTTTCATATAGACCAGCTTCTCAGATTATTTGCTCAGCATACAGATTGAATAAGTATGGTGAAAGGATACAGCCATGCCACACACTTTTCTGATTTTAAACCATGCAGTGCCCCCTTGTTCTTTTTGAATAGTTTCTTCCTTTTTTTTCTTTTTTTCCACAAATAAGATCTTTTATTTGTCACCCGTAAAAATCTGAATTTTAAACTGATTCTTGAACAGGTAGCTCATAGCCATCAGCTCATTCAACTTTAGCACCTGTCCCATCTCTGGTGGCTTTTCCAGAACTACCACCTTCACCGTGAAGCTCCAGGAGTTTTTCCAGTTCAAACTTGGGCCTCTTCAGCATTTTTACTTTTCTAACAAACACATCATAGAGAGGATAAATAGATTGGCAAGCCTTTTCTATTTCTTTCCCAATGCTTATTGGAATCAATTTATTGATCACTTCTTTTAAGTCATTTGTCTGCACCTCTTTGGTCATGATTTCCATCATTTTCTTGCGGATTTGGTGGACCTGTTGGTGCTGAGCATAAGACATCTTCTGAATCTGATTGTTGCATTTTTTTAGTAAAACCAACACAGACCAGACAAAGCAAATAACCATTGGTAGTCTTGACATTAACATGAGCTTCAGTCATGGTCTGCCATTTTTTGACCATGGAACACATTTTGTCATGGGTAAGATCCATGCCATGGAAGTTGGTCAGGCAGTTTTTGCACTAAACATCTCAGTAATTAGCTTGAATTTTCTAAGTGCAGCTTCATCGTTCTGCAGATTGGCAAGGCTTACTTCAAAAACACAACCCTTGAGGCCATCAGATGCAGTTTTTGTTCCTTGAGTTCTTGTGGCTAGTGTTTTCCCAATATTTCTTATATTGAACATAGCTGGTGCTTTCACATCATACCAATCTTTCTTAGAAAATGGATCAACCACTTTCTTCTTGGCTCCTTTTTTGCCACTTTTTGTAAGGCGCTTGTTTTTGCTGACCGCCATGGTGCTGCTGAGAGGGCCAAAGGGGAATGAATGGTTGCTTCTTGATCTAAGGAGATACATAGACAACATTTTTTTGTGAAACGTATTTCATGACACACACATTTTATCCTTTCATTTTTTCCTGAATATTATTGCTTACAGCAATGCTATGTAAACAGTGAATTGATTTAAAATAAATTTAAAGAAAGTTATTAGGTTTATAATATTAAAGATATTTCTCAAATTCTCAGAAATGACAGAAATGCTAGGAAATACAGGTAATACTGAAGTAAGACAAACAGGGAGATTGTAGGTAGACAGGATATACAGCTTTATTCTGTTTTAGAGACACTTCTTTCTGATTCCACCCTCAAATTTAGTCTTATCTACTGTTGGCCCTGATTCATTTTATTTAGCTCCTTAAGAAGAACATCCTCTGTCTTTGGTTCCTGGTTTGAGTGTCCACTTTTAACTACTGAAGATGGTCAGTCCCCTTCAAATCTTCTCTTTTTCTTTCAAACTATAACGTCTACTAGGATTACAGAGTCTTATTTTATTTATAGTCACATTTAAATTAAAAGACATCAGCAGTCTCTTAAAATTGTATAAGAGGGAAAACAACTTGTTTTCAAATGCCCATGATACATTGACTAATCTGGTCACTTATTAGGGCCACAAGAAACCTCAATAGATTTGAAAAACATATATAAATAACACAGAAAACATTCCATGATCTCTATAAAATAAAGCTGGAAATAAAAGCAAAACTAGAAAGCAAAATCCACTATACCCTGGAAATTTAAAAGTCCTTTCTTAAAGAGAAATGGATTGAAATGGAAATGAAAACAAAATTGTAAGTCATAACATAATCTTAAAGACATCAAATGTGATACTTCATCAAATGTAAAGCACCATCAGTTGTAAGATGCATGGATACTTTATGAGGTTTAAGAAAAAGAAATTCAGCCAGTAAATGATGATTCAAATCTTTCTTATCCCTTGGGACCTTTCCACACACTGTCTTCCACTGTACCATCAGGTGTATTTGTGGTTCAGCATAATTTAAGAGATTTCCACTATTATCTCCAGAATTTTCTTCCAAGCCCCTGACACCCATTTTGAAAGTTTTGACAGTTGTGCTTTCTTGATTTTCTTCAAAAGTACCAGTAGAATTTTTTGGATCAACAAAATGAAGATATTTTAAACAACAACTAAACTCAGCTCTTGTATCACAAACAATGCATATAACTCAACTGACGTGATGCCAGGAGGATCAATTGCCAGAGTCTCATGTTGATGCAGGCTCCAAAAGTGACAGCTGTATCAGAGCTGCAGCCTGACTGATACATTTGGAAATTGATCAAATGGAGCTTAATGTCCTAATGGATGCATGTGATTCACCTTTCCATCAAGGCACCCTTTGATTCTAAGATACATTACACTTTAGAGTTAAAATGATTTAGAAAATTGTGTTTCTGAGTTGATAAAATATGGATTTAGATCTCTAGGAACAGGTAAAGCATTGCTCACAGAAAAATGCATAGCTTAAATACTTGTATTAATTAAATGAAGAGAAAATTAGTTAAGCATCTGGAATCAAACTGTTAGCAAAGAAACAATAAAATACTGAGTGGGGCTAACAGTTAACATGCTCAGCTGCTAAACAAAAGGTTGGGGGTTCAAGGCCACTCATCTTGGAAGAAAGACCTGGTGATCCATTTCGGAAAAATCAGCCACTGAAAACCCTATGGAGCACAGGTCTACTCTGGCACACATGGGGGCACCATGAATTGGAATCAACTCAATGGCACTGGGAAAAAAATAAAGGAAAAAAAGCAAGAAAAAGGAAAGAAAGCAGAAGAATGAAACTAGTAAAGACAAAATCAGAAATAAATGATTTAGAGAACAGAAAAAAGCAGAATGAATATAAATCCAGATGATTACTCTAAGTTAAATAAATATACAGCTAAACTCACACCAAGGAAAAGAGGGGGGAGTGAAAGCAGAAAATAAGAAATAGTAAGGGAGAAATAGCCACAGATGAAGGAGGAATGAAAAGAAATTCAGTTTCCTTCGGTTGTAAAGTGGGGGGAATAAATTCATGCCAATTAATGTATCTTTAGTAGATTAGAATGAATATATATAAAGTCTCAGGTACCCTGCCTACACATAGCAGGTGCTCAGTACATGATAATTGCTGTTGCTATTGGTAATGACAGTGCAGGTATTAGTATTATTATTACTGCTACTACTGCTGGTGCCGCTATACCGCTGAATTACTAATAATACAACCCTCCTACTATTATTGCCACAACTAAACTGTGACGAAAATAATAGCATGCCCTGGATGCTCTTGAAACATTTGTAATGGATACTTAACCCAGCTGGAGAAGTCAGAGAAGGTGTGCAGAAGTTCTGAGGACCAGATTGAATCCCAGAGTAGAGCTAGGAATTGAGCATTCAAATACAGAAATAATGAGAGAACAGATTGAACAAAGGTGCAGAAAAGAAAGATGAAATATCAGGATGAATCCAGGGATCTATACAGTTTCCGGTATTGCTGTTGTATAAAATAGGCATAGGGTGGGGGTTAAAGGCTGACAATGAGAAATTAAGTGAAAGCATGCGTCAGTATGCATATATTAAGACAATAAGCCCCATTTTGACCAAATTGGTTATATGAGGTTTTTATTAGCTTATCAACCCAGTATCCTATATGAAATTTCATAATGAAATGCCCTGGGATTTTTTAAAGTTGATTTTGCTCTAGAGTTTGAATGGATTGTGGGATAAATACGAGAAGCATGTTATATATGCTTTAAATTCTCCAGGCTGAACAAACTGAATTTTGTTGATGTATTAAAAATATGACAAAAATAAGTAGTAATTTTTGTTATAATAAAAGGTTCAAATGGGTAATCTCACATCGTGCAGCCAAAACCTGTATTTGACATAATTTTTGACAAGTAGCAGATTCTTTCAGAAATAGATAAAGGCACTTTACTGGACAAGTATGTGCTTGTAAGTCATCTGTTTCAAATAGAAGAGTTTCCAGCCATCAATACATGAGATATAGCAGTTTCGTTTTTTTTTTTTTTTTATAATACAGGTAGTCCACGGGTTGTGAATGAGATCCGTTCCTAATTCTCTTTAAGTTGAATTTGTAGGTAAGTCAGAACAGGTATATACGGTTCTTACTTAGCATCAGTTAGTCAAATGTTTGTCTTAGTATGTAGTATTATATTTTACCTTTTATGTATCTAAAACACTTAAGAAACACTTCCAAATACACTAAAACATCTTAAACATAATAATATAGTGCATAATAATGATACAGTAACAATAAAAATAACTACATACTGTACTGTACTGAAGAGAGAATCTGTGTGTGTGTGCAGATATACAGTACTGTAAAAAAGACATTAAAGAAACAGTTCTTACAACAGTTTGGATGAATTGCTGAAGCTGTGCAGTGTTTTCATGAGTGTCACAGAAGTGCATGTGTTCATTATTATGAACCATTGTATTTAACTCAAATTTTTACCTATAATATCTATCTATATCTAAAACATCTGCATTATTTTAGGAAAGATACTTCATGTCTCTAAGCCTCAGTTTCTGGATCAATAAAATAGTGCATCATGCATGTCCTGTGAGTTTGATGTGATAATACGGTGTTAATATAAGCAAAACACTCAGCACAGTGTCAGGTGGATAGACGCTATTAGCATTAAAACAATTTCTTGTATTTTGCATTTGTGTGGACACTTTGCACTGTCTTAAAAATTTCAGAGATCTCAAGGCTGTGGATTTATGTTTTCAGTCTAGTCACACCACCCTTGCTACTGGGCACCTTCTACCTCTCTCTGGACAATAAATGGCCCTTCTGAAAGCCTGATGAGTTTTATTTAACCCTGCTCAACTCTACCTTCCGCCTCCCACATTCTGCAATGAAGCTGATGGATTTGCACGTCTGGTGATCAGCTCAGCTTAACGCTTGCATAATACCTTGGCAAGAAAATACCAGTGCACCTGCTGCTTATTTATGTGAGGGCTTTGTCTACTGTGTTTATGTGTGTAAGATAAAGAGCCAAACTATTAAGTCATATGAAATTGGCGACAAAAGCCTATACATTTGCATTTGTGTGCGTTTAACTGTCCTTTCTTCTAGATAACTGTGACTAGGTCTGCATGTGTGTGCAGGCACACTGGTATTTTGCACAGATGTTGAAACAGCTAGGGCTACTCTCCCCTTAGACCCCTCTGTGAATTCTTCATGCCCGCTCCTGGCCATCTACTGTGTTTCTGGACTTCTTATTACCAGCCTGCTCATCACCATCATTTACCCTGTCATCTCAGAGAACTGTGACAATCCTAAAGAAAGTGAGGAGAAGTAAGACTCAGAGGGGATTATAAATGAGCTGAGCTAAGAAATTAGAGATGCCTCAAGGTGCCAGCTGGGACTTGAATCTTGAAATGACCTTCTGACTAGAATATTTTGAAAAAAAAAAAAAATGTGTGAGTCTAATGAATTTTCTGAAATGTAGCAGAGGGTAATGCTTACGAGAAGGAAGTTTGGAGTCAGATTTGCCTTTGAATCCAAATTCAGATGCCTATAACCAGAATGACTTTGATCAAATAATTTATCATTTCTGATAGTGCCTTCATCTATAAAACAGGGATAATAATACCTATTTCATTACTCCATAGTAGTGTTTGGAGGATTTGATGTGATGTACAGAAAGTGCCTGATTCCTGCCACATAGACCTCAATAAACAATAAATGATGATGATGAAAAAAACTAATTTGGACTAATTAGTAAAAGTCAACCTATTCTTTTAAGTCCTTTGAATTAAATGTTACTAACCTACTGATTGTGTCTCACTTTGGGAGCCCTGGTGGCACAGTGGTTAAGTGTTCGGCTGCTAACCAAAAGGTTGGCAGTTCGAATCTATCAGTTGCTCTTTGAAAACCCTATGGGGCAGTTCTGCTCTACCCCATGGGGTTGCTATGAGTTGGAATCAATTTGATAGCAACAGGTTTGGGTTGGTTGTTTGTTTTTAACCTACTAACAGATTTGCAACCTTATTTTCAAAAGCCATTGAAGATTAACCATTTTTTATTGAGTTATATTGTCTTCCTTCTTACTAGTACTCCAAGCTTTCCAGAATATAGTTCTATGCTTCTGTCCTCCCTTTCTAGTCTTATTTCCCACTGTTCCTAACACACACTTTATGCTCAGTTAAATCACTCATCAGTCTGCAAATAACTATTGTCTATTATGGTCACTTTAATATCCCCAGCCCCCTGACCTGTTCCTGACACATCATCAGGGAATCAGCATTATTGGCTGACCTTCCCATACATCCATGGTGCTTTGCCTCTGTCCAGGCTCTTCAGTATTCGAAAATACTCCCTTTTAGCCTATTTTAATCAAAACCTTTACATCTTTGCCTCTTTTACTGATTGTCTCTTAGCTCCAAGCCCACTGTTATCTCTCTTTTCTGAGATGCTAGGGATTGAGACTCCAAAAACCACATTCCCTAGCCTCTTTATTGGTTGACCAATTTCTGGTTAGATTTTGCCATTGTTTCTCACTGGAAGGTAGGAGATTGGGAGTCTTTTCAGGCTTCCCTCTTGGGTTTCCTTTCTCCACCAGAGGCAGGCAACTATGGCTCCAGCTTCTAGCTTGTTGACACTTTCAGCCCCAATTTCATTCCACTCAAAGTGGCAGGAGTGCCAGCTAGCTACATCCCAGTCCCTCCAACCCCCAGCCCTGCCCTTCTGAGTGGTCTGAGCAAACACCAGGGCCAGGACCATTTGTTAGTCCAGTACCTACAGGGCTAATTCCCCTCCCCAGGGGACTGGGTACCAATTTCAGGTGCTCCTTCCTCTAGATTCTAGTCTTTTTTTTTTCCTGCCAACCTGGAGGGTGGTAGCTGTTTCTTAAGGTTATTGATCACAAGGTTGCATCCAATCATCAGGCAATTCAGGACCCAAACCCTGCTACCTGCTTTGTTAGGTTAAAAAAAAAAAAAAAGAAAGGACCTGAATTATCCAGGCAAATTAACTGCCTGCATTAGTTCAACTTACTAAATAATTGCTTTGCTCTGTAGTTTTAATTGTGTAGAAACAATTTCCTTTAAGTATTTACATACATTCTTGGCAAAAACTATTTTTACAAAACACAGTTGTTAATTGCACTAGCACTGGACAATGCTAGGTACTTTTCTATAATAATAATAGCAAACCTTTACATAGTATTTACCATTTACCAGGCACTTAATTTCACCCTCAAATGACCCTATAAGATAGATGTTATTATTGCCCTCGTTTTACATACAAGTCAACTGAATCTCAGAGACACTAGGTAATTTGCCCAAGACCACAAAAGCCACAGGTAGGTGGCAAAGCCAGGATTTGAACTCAAGTAACCTGACTCTAAAACCTTGGGCATTTAACCACTGCACTGTATAATCAAGTGACCTGTGGACAGCTTCTTAATTACCTCCTGGCATAGGCCAACCTGATAAGAAAGAACACCACAATCTTGAACTATTTTTATTTCAAGAGATTATATGGCTCTAATCTAGGGACCTAAGACAGAAATCACAGACTCACATGCTGTTGTGGATTGAATCATGTCCCCAAAAATATCTGTCAACTTGGCTGGGTCATGATTCCCAGTATTTTATGATTGTTCACCATTTTGTAATCTGATGTGATTTCCATATGTGTTGTAAACTCTATCACTATGATGTAATAAGATGGATCAGTGGCAGTTATACTACTGAGGTCTTCAAGATTAGTGCCTTAAGCCAATCTCTTTTGCGATATAAAAGAGAGAAGCAAGCAGAGACACATGGGGACCTCATACCACCAAGAAAACAGCACCGGGAGCAGAGCGTGTCTTTTGGACCTGAGGTTCCTGAACTGAGATGCTCCCAGACCAAGGGAAGACTGATGACAAGGACCTTCCTCTGGAACTGACAGAGAGAGAAGGCCTTTCCCTGGAGCTGACGCCCTGAATTTGTACTTGTAGCCTACTAAACTGTGAGAGAATAAATTTCTCTTTATTAAAGCCATCTACTTGTGGTATCTTTGTTATAGCAGCACTAGATGACAAAGACACATGCCTACAGGGGCAAGACAGGTAGCATTACTGAGTGAGGAGGGCTGGGTGAGGATAATCAAATAGCCCTCTTAGTTCCTATTTCTTCTTCCTATTTTTAATAAAGACATTTTTACAGAAAACCATGTCTCTACCACAGAAAGAAAAATAATGCAGGCAAAATGATGAATAGTAGCTAACACTCTGCCTCAGTTTCAGGGGCACAATACGAATGGGTGGGTATTGCAACATACTGGAGATTGCTTGCCCTATTTAAAAAGAGTAGTAATTATTTGGTTTGGTATCACCAGATCTTTTCTTGAGAAAAGGCAGATACACCAATGTTTACGTATAATGTCTGGATTTTTTCTTTAAATGATAGCTCACTATATAAAAAGATACAAGAGCTAAATAAAACATGTTTTTTTTAGTCAGAAAATATAGAACTTGACCTCCTTTGCTTTGTACAGAAGTCCTTACTCAGTCTTCAAAATGTATCCCAAGAACTTCTTGGGTCCTCAAATTCATATAAAAAACATGCTACCAGTTTCCTAAACTTCTACGTATTCTATTCATATCCATCACTTGCATTCATTATTAGAAAATTTTGGAAAGGAACAATTTCTTCTCAAAAAAGTAAAAAGAAATCTCAAGTATAGTTGTTGTAAGGTATTTAGAAAAGCATAAGCTCATTCACTAGCCAAGTTATTGAGAACATCAGTTGCTCAAGTGCTTTCAAATCAAATGTGTGTCCCGACAAACATAGATTCCATTAAAGTTGTTATGAACAAGTTGAAACCATGACTATTAAATTCACACAAGTCTACCATATTACAACATCATTTGAATTATCTCTCGTCTTCTACCAAGCTAGGTTTTAAAATATTATTTTCACACTCATCCCTCTCTTTCCAGGCCACCTCATCATGGAGGAGTATTTTCCGAATTGATAGCTGCAGAGCAGCACCTGCTGTGGTCATAATATCTGTCATTTTTTATCAAATATTGATGAATGTCCTTTTCTAGTTTGTAACCTGTTTGGGAGTAGGGATCTTGTGTTTCTTCCCCACCTACCTGGAAAAATATAGGATGTCAAGATACTCCAGGACTGATTAGTTAAGTTTATGTGATAGACCTCTCATTCCTCGTGATTCTCAACGTTGTCATTGCTGAAAATGTAACTTCTTTCCTCGTCCATTTTTCAGTTTATATTAGACTATTTTGGGGGAATAAAAATACTTTTGCAGAGTTGTGTTCTCTATCCTGTGGTCACTCATGCCATTTTATTCATTTGACTTGTCTTTGCTTTCTCTGGCTCTAAGCACATGGCTGGCTATTTTGTTGTTGTTGTTAATTGCTGTTGAGTCATTTCTACCTCATAGTGACTCCAACAGGGTAGAACTGCTCCATAGTGTTTTCAAGGCTGCGACCTTCTGGAAGCAGATTGCCAGCCCAGTCTTCTGAGGTGCCTTTTGGCTAGCAGTTGAGTGCTTAAACATTTACACCACTCAAGGGACTCTTATGGCTGGCCATAACAAAAAAAAAGGTCATTGCTGGTGAGTCGATTCTGACTCATGGCGACCCTATAGGACAGAGTAAAACTGCCCCATAGGGTTTCCAAGGAGCAGCTGTTGGATTCAAACTGCTGGCCTTTTGTTTAGCAGCCAAGCTCTTAACTACCACACCACCAGAGCTCCATGTTGTGCATGTTATACATGTTAATTAGGTATAGTTGCACGTATCATGAAATACAAATAATACCAACACAAATCCCAGTTGCTGTCAAGTCTACTGTGCCTCATGGCAACCTCATGAGTGCCAAAGTCGAGCTATACTTCATAGGGTTTTCAATGGCTGGTTTTTCAGAAGTAGATTTCCAGCCCTTTCTTCTGAAGTGCCTCTGGGTGGACGTGAACCTCCAGCCTTTCGGTTAGTAACCAAGTACATTAACCATTTCCACCACTCAGGGACTCCTGCAAATAATATTAGCTTGTAGAAACTAATGCTGTATTTTTATCATCTACACTAAGGTCATCGGTAGGCCATGTGAGGGTGTTATTAAGGACTTGAGTTCCTTCTTTCTTTTTGCTCTACAGTGATTAGTGTGTATTTCCATTCTTGAGCTCTGGTCTTTACAGACACATTCTAAGAAAGCAAGACAAAATAATGGTGGGAAGGCCAAGGGCCCCCTTTCGATACAAGTCGGCCCTTTATAAGAAGTTTCCCCATATGCCCCACCCAATGACTGCCTATATGTTATTGGCCACTCCTAGTATCATGAGAAGATGGAATACCTCTCTCTCTCTCCCTCTGCCTACCTACCTACCTACCTACCTACCTACTACCTACTACCTACTGCCTACCTGTCTGCCTGCCTGCCTGCCTGTCTGTCTATCTATCTATCGAATTATCTAATTAAGTGCCTTCCTAGTCTTAAAATCAGGGCTCTGTTCTTCAAGTAGAAGCAAAAATAAATATTGGGTAGGCGATTAGCTATCTATCCTACAGTGATTATCAACAAAAAACAAACCTGTTGCGGTTGAGTCGATTCCAACTCATAGCGACCTTATAGGATAGAATAGAACTGTTCCATAGGGTTTCCAAGGAGTGGATGGGTTTGAACTACTGACCTTTTGGTTGACAGCCAAGCTCTTAACCACTACGTCACCAGGGATTATAGGATATAACTAATAAATGTTTGTTGTCCACAATTGAGTTTTGTTAATCTGACTTTTAAAAATGACAACAGAAAATGCCATTTTCCTGTACTGGTAGACACCAAGGTATCAAGGAGGTAGTTGATGAGCCTTACTGTTTCCTTTCTGATTTGCACAAATCTGATATTATGCAATATGGAGGTATTTTGATGGAGGTAATTTGGTTTCATGTCCCATATCTCTGCAAGGATGCATTGGTGGGTTCCTTCATGTTGTCAGAAAGCCTCATTTTACATCAGCAGCCACATCATCTTATCTGATCTCAACAGGAATCCCTTCTCAAGGGTAATTACTTTACCTTACACATTTTTCTTTTTAAATATGCTTTCTCCTTTCCAATCTCAAACACAGTTTCAGGTACACAGGGTACTCTGTAAATGATTATTGGATAGCTGTGGCATTGTAATGAATGTTATTGATGTACCAAATAATTGCTTTGGGTGCATGTTGTAAGGAGATTGTTCTAAGGTGGATGTAAAGCATGAATAGCCACATAATACAAATAGTTCCCATTCTGGAGTACATATATGCCAGGTTCTAGGCTAAGCAGTTCATATATTTACATTTATGAAATCTTCAAACTACCCTCTGGTATTTTTATCTCAATTTTATGGGTGAGGTTCAGAGATATTACACAACCTGCCTCAAGTCATGCTGCTAGTAAGTGGAACTATAACCTTCTTCCACATTTGTCAAAATGAAAGTCTGTGCTCTTAACAGATTCACTGTAGTGCATTGCATATAGAACCATGGGCAGATGCGGGATAAGCAGAAGGCTGAGTATGAGAAGATCTGATGGAGGACCCAAAACACCTATGACCCTGTAGGCACACGGAAGGGGCATTGTCTGCTAGTCCTCCTCCAAGGCAGTGATTGCTTTCCCTCCTCTGTTAAATATACAAGTTCTTTGAGGAGCAGGTACCCATGAGTGCTCTTTCCACAGCCTTGGTTCCTGATTAAATCCACTGGAGAATGGTCACTTTGTCCAACTTGCTACTTCTCATTTGGAATGAGTGCCCCATCTCTACACTCATCATAACACAGGGATAAAACATCAATGTAAAAATATTTTAAGTTATGAAATTCAAGTGAACCACAATATATCTTGCAAAAAAAAAATATGGGGGCAGGATGTAGTAGAGAGCTATGGTTTTGGAATCAGGTAATTCTTGATGAACTTTCAATTTTGAAATCTATAAATAAACACAATAATATGTTATACAATTGAGATTGTATATAAAAACATTTACTGTCTTAGATATATTAATTGCTCAGTAAATATTATTTATTCTCTCTTTTCTCCTCATCCTCTTCTTCCTCTTCTTTCAAAAGCTTTAGGTGATCCTCTCAGTTAACTAAAGAGGTGAGATGCATGTTGAGTGGTCTCTTCAAACCTCCTGATTCTCCTGCCACATGTCTTCTCGTGTGAAATCTAGGTAGTGATATCTTCCAAGACACAGTTCAAATAGTGTCACTTTGACACTCTCTTCTTATTCCTCTCTCTTAGTCAAAATCATGTTTCCCCTCCTTTGGGCTTCCATAGCATTTGAACTAAACCTTTCTTATTGTTGTTGTTAGCTGTGTCAAGTTGGCCCCTGACTCATGGTGACCCCATGCACAATGGTACAAAATGCTGCCCAGTCCTGTGCCATCCCCATAATCAGTTGCAGATCAGATCATCGTGATTCACAGGGTTTTCACTGGCTTATTTTCAGAAGTAGTTTGCCAGTCCTTTCTTCTTAGTTTGGTTAGTATGGAAGATTCGCTGTAACATATTCAGAATCGTAGCAACATGCAAGCCTCTACTGACAGACCGGTGGTGGATACATGTGAGGTACATTGGCCAGGAACCAAACCCAGATCATTTCTTACGTATCTCTCCTACTTTCTTAGCAGATTTGAGTATTTGAATCATCTATACAGATTGTAGTTCCTCATTAAGTACTTGATTGATGAATTATGGAAATAGTGACCTGTTAATTTAGCATTTTGGAATTTTCATTGCCTCTCTTGGTTCTCGTATTAATTTGGGGGAGATCTGTATTCTTAATTTGGCAATAGTAAGGCAGAGAGAGGTTAAGAAATATGCCAAAATTCACCCAGTAAGGTGTATGATCCCCCTAGACCTCAAATAAAAATATTAATTTCCAGATTCTCTTTCCAATACATATTTCATTATCCTACCTCTGGAGAAATACTTCACACACACAGAAAGTAAAAAGCTTTAAGATGAGAGAAGCCAACTTGTGTTTGGATCAATTTTTAATGTATAGATTCCCTCTACCAATATATACCAATATGCCTGTGGAAAATATATCTATATTTAAAAGAATCGAATAGTTATTAGCATGTCAAAACCATGGCCCTACAAAAACTGCTCTTTTGAGGTGAAAACTAGTTACTATAACGTCTCGGTTATTCATTTAATCAAATGTTTAAAATACAGACCAACCAACAAAGAAATAATGTTTTTAAATCCAGCTGACATTAATGAGAAATTACCATTTTAAACGCATTACCCTTGTAAGATAAATTAAAGGTTACAGTAATTAAGATAATTGCAAAAGATATTTTGGGTTCTGTGTATTTGTACAATGTTGATAGGTGGAATATAAATGTGAAAGTATTTTTGTTCACATTGGTATCTTAAGCTTGAAATAATTTTTAGACCACAACATTTTTTTCATACTGAGTCAGAATCTGTAATTTGTTTATGCAACTTTACATCTCTGTATGTACACCTATTCTCAAATTTTGAAACCTGAAATACTGATCAAAGAAGGTTTTTTTGTTGTTGTTGCTGATGGCCTTGTATAAGATGTACAGTCTACTACATCATGTAGTAAATGTCACCTTGAAGATTAAGGTACGTCTGACCCAAGCCATAGTGTTTTCAATCGCCTCATATGCACGCAAAAGCTGGACAATGAATAAGGAAGACCAAAGAAGAATTGATGCCTTTGAATTGTGGCGTTGGCAAAGAATATTGAATATGCCATGGACTGCCAAAAGAACGAACCAATCTGTCTTGGAAGAAGTACAGCCAGAATATTTCAGAAGCAAGAATGGCAAGACTGCATCTCACATGCTTTGGACATGTTTATCAGGAGGGATCAGTCCCTGGAGAAGGACATCATGCTTGGTAAAGTAGAGGACCAGCAAAAAAGAGGAAGACCCTGAACAAGATGGACACAGTGGCTGCAGCACTGGGCTCAAGCATGTGAACTATTGTAAGGATGGCACAAGACCAGGCAGTGTTTCATTCTGTTGTACATAAGGTTGTTTTATAAGTTGGAACCAACTTGACAGCAGCTAACGACAACACATCATGTTATTTTTACTTTGTGTTATCTGTTAGGAAAAGTTTTCTCATTTCTATTTGGTACACAATACATACCAGATTCTTTATTTGGTTCTGATATCACAGTTCATCAAGTTATCATCGTTAAAACCCCAGATATCACATGTCATTTCATTGGAGGCATTTTAGCATGAAATTTTATTGGAGGTAAACAATGAACATTCTTTTAAGTGGGAGTGATTCCTACAAGTTATCCAAAGAGGTGTGGAGGAGCCATTTAGATATAGTGTATGCATATGTGAATTCTCAGTAATGACTGTTTAATATCAGTGGTGAATGACTTATCGGCCTCTGTAAATTAAATGTTAATGATAGCCACTTAAACTAATCTGTCATTCTGACTCTTTTAGAATTGCTTATATGCTTCAATAATACTTTGACAGTCTTATGTATTACAGGATTTAGCAAATTTCAAAATATTTTAAGGCTTCAGCTTAATTCTTTTACATATAAAAATGATTCCCTCAGAGTTTTCCTGGTGAATGAGTTAGCTACTAGTATGATAGGAAGGGAAGAAGATGGCACATGGGCAGAAAGAAAGGAAGGGAAGACATTAAATGACTAGAAGAGATTTTTTTCCTCAAAATTGCAGTTTCAGGAAAAGTTCCAGAATTGCATCACACTTGCTAGGCATTAATCACATGCCCTTGCCTAAACTAAGCATTTGTGCTCTTGGACATATAGTATTCTCATTAATCAGCCTTGGGCCACATGTTCACCCCTCAAGGTAGTGGATGAGAGGGAGGATGTCTTTTTCATAAAGGAATAGTGAGGAAGGCAGTATGATCTTGCAAAAAGCAAGAATGGGTTCTGTTGTCAAAAAAAGTGACAAGGCAGGCTGGCATAAAGGACTAGATGATGTAACTTATGTTCCTAGCAAATAATAAACGCTTATTTAATGACTCCAATCATCATTATTCCTTAGCAATGATAATAAATAATATAACTGCCTTAACATTTACTTCTTTAACATTTTCACTCTGATTTTTCTGATGGAAGAAATAGTGTACATCGGCTCACTGCTTCCAAAAAAGGTCAGTTGATGACAAACCAGATATGGGATCCAGATACAGAGAGCAAGCCTTGCCAGGATACATAAATATATTTTAGATGCAGGCCACACCCCAGGGACGTATGTAACTTTAGTAACAGTGAGACTTGAGTCATGCCCTCGTACAAGGCTGCAACTCAAGACACACCCTATACCAATCCTGCCTCATCAGTACGTAGAGGACAAGATCCACAACACATAAAATGGAGAACAACCATATAGTACTGGGAATCATTGCCTAGCCAAGCTGACGCATAGCCTCAACCATCATAGGTTCCATATACCTTATTTGCATAGTCCCACTCAATCATTGCGTGTGAGTCACAAAGACCATGGCTAGAAGGGCGCTATTAACTAATTCGTTGTACTGCACCCACTAATACCCTAAAATGGTCCTGAGGACATTGAAGCTGACCTAATGGGAAAGGTTATTTCCTTACTAATCTGTCTTCCACTTGCTCCAATGCACATAACTAATAAGTGTTCAATCCAGACTCCAGCTGTGACAAAATAGAACACTCTGTGTAATGAGCTCTATTATTTTTCCCCATGCAATTTAATAGACTAGTAACTAATTCCAAAAGAAAAAAGTTTCCAAGACAAATCAAAAGGTGATTCTAAACTATATTGCCTGTTTTTTTTTTTTTTCAGTATTGATTTCTTCCCCTCTTAGTTATGTAGTATAATCTATTTTGTATCAGTAAGAACAATGCCTTATTGTTCATTTTTGGAGCCTGGGGTCTAAACATTACACAGCAGCACGCAGTATGGTACTTGCTGGCTGAATCTTCCAAGAAAGTAATAAAAATTGAAATGTCCTGTACTCCATGGATAATAATAAAAATAAATAGACCCAAATTTATTCACCTCTTATAAGTACAAGAATCAAGTTAGTCAGTGAAATGAATAACCCAAAATTATATCCTTACTCATACATCAAATAATATATTAGGTGATACCTTACTACTGGTTAGACATTAACATTACAACAGTGTCCAATGGATTAAAGCTGTATTTGTTGAGTTTCTCAAACAAAATCAAATGTTTTCTCAAGTTACAAAAAATTGCTTAACATTAAAACGGTATACTCACAGTAGAAATAACTGAACTAAGGTTATTTGGCTTTAGGTAATTTTGGGTCTGTGGTTTTGTAAAATGAGCTGTGTTTGTGAATATTTAATTTTTAGGACTTTGATCTATAATAGACACTTAAGTATTTATGGATGCACTTTAAATTTTAATAAGGCTCAATTGCAAAACAGCTATGGTCCCTTGCTGCAATGGCCTTTAATCAGAATTATGGTAAGCATGCAGATCTAATAATCTGAAAACCGGACGCAAAGTTCATCGTTACAATTAGAATGGCCCAAAGGGACATGGCCTTAAGGTCAGGACAGTGTGTGTTAGGCTACACCAAATGAAATAAAGCTGAATTTAGACCCTGGGAAAGTATCATTGGAAGCCCATTTGTATTTACATTATTTGCTTATTTAGAATATACATAAATTAGTTCCTTGGTGGGAAGGGGCAAATTGCTATACATACAGAGAATGAAATATTCTCAAAGGAGCGTTACCTGATTAAGAAGGGAAAGTCAAAGTGAAATGAAATAGAGCAAGTAAGGTCATAAATTAAGTAAGAGGAAATAAATTTCAGGAAAAGGGAAGAAATTAAGTTTAAACTTATTCCCAATGGAATTAAACTGCTGAACTTGTTTCTTTCTACACTTGTAAATATTGCTTGCTTAGGAAAATGAGAAAAAGAGTGGAACTTAAAGACTGGAAGTAGCAGTAGATAATGGGTCATAGGATCTGAGTTTTAGACACAGATCTGTCATGGGACCATGGACAATTGGTTATTTTATTTTTTTCAAGTTCTTGGTTTCTGTCTTAGTCAGGGATCTCTAGAGAAACCGAAGAGAGAGAGAGACAGAAACAGAGACGGAGAGAGGGAGTAGGGAGGGGTTTACTCCAAAGAATTGGCTCATGAGATTTTTCAGAGGGCTGGTAAGTCTGAGGAGCCCTGGTGACACAGTGGTTAAAGAGCTTAGCTGCTAACCGAAAGGTCAGCCGTTCAGATTCACCAGCCACTCCTTGGAAACCCTATGGGGGCAGTTCTACTCTGTCCTGTAGGGTCACTATGAGTGAGAATCTACTAGACAGCAATTTTTTTTTTTTTTTTTTTGGGTGGGGGATGATGAATCTGAAATCCATACGTTAGGCAACAGGCTAGAGACTTCTGTAGGCTTGCATTCCAAAATCTGTAGGTCAGGCCATGAGAAGAGTGAAGAGTAGGAGTGCTCTGGCAAAATATCTATTTATAGTCTGGAGGTAGAGCTCACCTTATGAAAACTCTCTTTTTCCTCTTAAGGCCTTCAGTTGATTGATTGAGGCCATCCCACATTATGGAAGGTAATCTACTTTACTCTAGGCCAAAAGATTTAATCATATGTAGTTATTTTATAAGAGCAACTAGGCTTGTGTTGGACCAAACAACTGGGCACCATAGCCTAGCCAAGTTGACATATAAAATTAACCATCACAGTTCCCTCATTAGTAAAATGGGGTTGCTACTCACTCAGACTACTGGACAAGAATGTGGTTGACATTACTCCTTCTTACCCTTCAAGACCTAATAAGCTGCCACCTTTTCTGTGAAGTGACTTTCATGACAGAGTCATTGTTTCTTCTGCTATTCCTTCAATGCCCTTCAGACCTCCATTACAGCACCCAATACATGGTGTGACACTTTGCTTCTATACACTCTGAACTCCTCAAGGGACAATTGCCATCAATTATTTCTTGAATAAATCTGGGTATGAATACTTTTATATATTATATAGGACCCTTGTTGGCACAGTGGTTAAATCTCTCAGCTGCTAACTGAAAGGGCAGCGGTTTGAACCCACCAGCCCCTCTGTGGAAGAAAGATATGGCAATCTGTTTCCATAAAGATTTACAGCCTTAGAAATCATATGGGTCAGTTCTACTCTGTCCTACAGGGTCACTATGAGCCTGGATGTACTCCATGGCAATGTTTTTTTTTTTTTTGGTTTATGTATTATGTATCTGTATCTATATCTGTATATATGTATGTGTGTGTATGTACATACATACATACACACGCACACATTTATGGAGAATATATGTGTTTGTTTTTGAATTGCTGTGCCTTCCTTGGGAAATGGTAAGTCTACAAAACATTGTTAAATGAGAAAATGTGCCTCAAAATTGTTTAGAACTAAACAAATTAGTCATGTTATTCAAATAGTGAAAAATTTGAACTGAATTAACTCTAAGATCCCTTCTAGCCTTCAAAATAGGTGATAGTTATTATTATAATTATTTTTCACCATTTGTTAGTGATTATGTGCTCCATACTATTGTAAAGCTTTATATTCATTCTATCTAGTAATAAAATAGACTTATTTAGGTCATTGTTATTATCTCAGCACGAGCTTATATTTGAATTAAGAGTCCCCCGATTCAAGAGCCCGTGTTCTCATCCACTAAGTTAAAATGTACAGACAGCGAGCTTTATACCCTGTGGGTTCACACTAAATGTCTTGACTCAATGAAATATGTTGTACAGAATGATGAAGTTGTAGGAAGTCACATTATCAGAAAATAAATTACCAAAGAAAATGAGAACTGCTTATACCACTCACGAGCTGCTTGCCTCTTTTTGATCATCACAGCCTTAACATTACAACACCCACTGAAGCGAACTCTGCATAATCTTTGCTTCACATTCCAATTAATTCATCATATTGGCTTGGCTCTAAACAGGCGAGAGATAATTGCTTTCCTTTAATCATCACTTTTGATCGTGGTATCTAAATAGCTGGCCTTGATGCCCTTAGACTTTGTACCTAGATATTTCTTCCTGTTAATGTCACCAAATAAGGCAGGACTCCCTAATGAGACTAGCAATGCATGGTTTGCATTACTTTGGTAAATTTAATCCTGAAAAAACAGACTGAATCTCATTTTGAGTAACAGGAACAATGCCTGCAAATGTCTAAACTTCAAGCCAAAGCTGATTTGTAACAAACCCTTGGATGCAGTTCACTATTTGGTTTATAGGAAGGTTCTGGCCACAGACTCTTTAACAGCACACCTCTCTAAAAACCTGTTGCCGTCAAGTTGCTTCCGACACGTAGCGACCCTATAGGACAGAGTAGAACTGCCCCATAAGGTTTCCAAGGAGCGCCTGGTGGATTCGAACTGCCAACCTTTTGGTTAAAAGTCAAACTCTTAACCACTATGCCAAAGCAACAGAACTACCATCCTCCAGTAACTTCTATTCAGATTCACAGCCAAAAACCTCAGCGTTAATGTCAGCATCCCCTCCCCTTTCCCGTCATCCATAAGTCTCAAGTGTACTTTTTCATTTCACTGCTGCTCCAGCACCTGAGCACCTAGGGTAGGATAATGCCCACTCCTGCCTTTGTTTTTCTATAGTTACAAAAAGCAGGAAGAGAACAGAACTTACCATGACCGCAAAGGAACTCGATAGTGTGTCAATTTAAGTCATTTAGGAAACATTTGACAACGGATTGAAAATTGAAAAATAAAAGGAAGATGCTTAGAACATTCCAACATCTCACACATGTCCTCACAACACTATCAAGCAGTACCATGAGCCAGAGAGTAGTGTTAATGGAACCCAGTGGTCAATTTGAGTCCACATTGGACTAATTTCTTACTCTCCATCCCTTCCCCTAGGACACATTTCTCACTCTAGTTTCTAAGATGCAGAACATTGATTATGGGAAGCTTGGAAGATGCAAACCTTTCCATAAAATCACCAGTGAAATATGACCAAAGTCATTATACAGTACGTTCATCTTTATACAGAACAAACATTTTCTATAACTACTTTAAAAGACCCAGTGTATATGTTGGCTGTGGTGATACAGTGGCTAAGAGCTACAGTTGTTAACCAAAAAGGTTGGCAGTTCAAATACATCAGCAACTCCTTGGAAACCCTATGGCGCAGTTGTACTCTGTCCTATAGGATCGCTATGAGTCGGAATTGACTCGATGACAATGGGTTTGGTTTAGTTTCTATATGTTGGCAGTTTTCATTTTTCTTTCCATTTTTCCCAAAATCTTCATTTTTGCTCTCTTGTTGCTTCTGGCCATCTTAATAATCATTGTGGTTCTGATAATAAATATCCATATTGAAATAGCTATAATAATAGCAGCCATATTGTCAGGGTATAATTTATTGGTACTGTATTAACTCTAAAAAATATATATATTTATATAGGGAAAAAAGAGAACAGTCCTGTGGTCAAACACATTTAGGAAGTGTTGTCTAGTCTACCTACTACTTAAAAATACTTGAGTACTCTTGCTTTTCACTCTAAAATTCAATGTAATTAAATCCCATATATATGTGTGTGTATATATATATATATATATGAAGTTGAATTAAATTATATAATAATAATATAGGTAATATATATTATTGTTGTTGTTAGGTACCGCTGAGTCGGTTCTGACTCATAGCAACCCTATGTTTTTTGCACAAGAAACCCCCTTAAATTCAGTTGTTATAGATAGTACTTCCCTCTGCTTTGCACTGATTTTTTTTATACCTTTGATGGTCAGATACCAATCTGGGATGCACACATAAAGAAAGCTGATGCATTCTGACTTAAATCTGTAATATACGAACATGGCTACTGTAATAATAGATTTTTAAAATTTGCTTGCACTTTAAATACTTGCATGTTGATAGAAAGAAAATTTACTTTAAATGTGGGTGTAGTAGACTCATTGTCCCACCAAAGTGTAGAGTGAAGATGTCCTCTTTACCTTTAAACATTTATTTTAATATTATTGTTTTCAACTCTGTATTATATGTATAAAAAAACCAAACCAAACCCATTGCCACTGAGTCGATTCTGACTCATAGCGACCCTATAGGACAGAGTAAAACTACCTCATAGGGTTTCCAAGGAGCGGCTGGTGGTTTCAGACTGCTGACCTTTTGGTTAACTACCAAGCTTTTAAACACTGTGCCACTCTGTATTATACATATAAAATATTTGACTAGTAATTTTCATCATTTAACAGTGATATTTCTAATGTGTGAAACAAACATTCATATTAAACTATTTTCAGTAAAACAACACATTTATATTTAAGGCAGTGACAAGTTCTTCAATAAAAATGTATATTTAGGAGCAGGGCCAAGATGATGGAGTAGTCAGATGCTTCCTATGGTCCCTCTTAGAACAAATACCCCAAAAAACAAGTGGATCAATTGTATATGACAATCTAGGAGCCCTGAACATCAAAGGCAAAGTTGAGGAATCAGACTGAGCGGCAGGGGGAGCAAGAGATGGTTCAGAAGCAGCGAGGAGCTGCCAGACCTGACCTGGTGGGAACCGGTACCCTGTAGCTGGCACACATGGTGAGGCAAGCAGTGGCACTCGGGATACGTTTTCCACATTGGGAGAGACTGAGCAGTGGGGAGTATACTCAAGCCTCCAGTACCAGTGAAAAGCAGCACTCAATTAGCAAAAGATAAGTACATAAGTCTAACCTACCACGGGGATTAAAAAACACCCCCTTTGGGAAAAACCTTTCTCACATTTACCTGCCCCCTCCCTGCTCTGTACCAGGTCCCAGGCCAGTTTCAACCATTACGACATCTGCTGGGCCAGAAGTAAGGACCCGTCACGTGACCTGAACCTTTCTCCCAGCCTTGGAGAGGGAAAAATGAACAAACAGGAATAAATAATCTGCAGCTCCCTTAAACTGGGAATTTAGAGTAGGGGCAGCTCCTTTGCCTAGGTAAAGGTATAAGGGGTCCATGAACTTTGAACGCCTTTCCCCCCTGCAAAGACTTGTGTGGGCCCATTTCAACAGCGTAGACCCTCATTAGCACAGTACAACAGGGTATATACCTGAAGCCTAACTTCAACTCTCAGCTATATGGTGGAGTGGCAGGTTCCTGACATTTGACACCACTCTGCCCATTAAACAGGGTCCTCACCTGCCTACATCAGGGGCCTGAGGACTGGTGGCTCCACCCATGCCACCGAGCCACCCGCAACAGGGGTCCAAGAATAAGTGGTACCTCCCTGTCCTTATAGCCAACAGCAATGGGTGCCCATAGTCCAGCTGCAAAACCCACCCACAGTGTGCTCTCTAGGGAACACGCTTTCCTCCCAGACACTCAGGGGCAGCTGTCAGCCCCTTGCCTTGCTCAGCAAGTGATGCCCTATTGCAGCTAGATACCTGTGCCTACACTAATAACCCCGGCCATCTAGGATTGTAGTTGAGAGCCTGAACCACACACTTGGTGACTAAATACCTGGACACCTGAGCTGAATCCATATAAGAAAATTAAACAGACTCCTGGGATCACATACGTAGTAACAGATCTAACCACCTGGTGACAGGACTTTAGAACTTCAGAGGTGCCACTAATCAAACTAGCTCACATGAGCAGCCTATTTGAGCATATCAAAGCAAAACAAAACAAGAAACTAGGACAAAACAATAAGCTTATTTTATAAGCAAACATAAATAAATATAATAACTTATTGATGGCTCTGAGACAACAGACAATATCAAATGACATAAAGAGGCAGACAATGATGGCTTCAGCTAGCTCCCAAAACAAAGAATCAAGAAATTTTCTGGAGGAAGAGAACTTCTTGGAATTACCAGAGGTAGAATACAAAAGATTAATATACAGAGCTCTTCAAGAGATCAGGGAAGAGTTCATGCAAAATGCAGAACAATCCAAGGAACACACAGACAAAGCAATAGAGGAATTTAAGAAGATTATAGAAGAGCATAATGACAAATTTAACAGGCTGCAAGAATCCACAGAAACAGCAAACAGAAATCCAGAAGATTAACAAAATTTCAAGTAAGACTACTCAGTAGAAAGTCATAGGAGCAGAATTGAGGCAACGGAAGTCAGAATTAGTGAGACTGAAGATAAAGCACTTGACACCAACTTATTTGAGGAAAACTCAGATAAAAGAATTTTTAAAAAATGAAGAAATGCTAAGAATTATGTGGGACTCTATCAAGAGGAATAACCTACAAGTGATTGGAGTACCAGAACAGAGTGCGATAACAGAAAATACAGAAAGAATGGTTGGCAGAAAACTTTACTGATATCGTGAAAGATGAGAAGATATCTATCCAAGATGTTCATCAAACATCACTCAAGGTAGATCCTGAAAGAAAGTCACCAAGACATAGTAGAATCAGACTTTCCAAAACCAAAGATAAAGAATTTTAAGAGCAGTTAGGGATAAATGAAAAATCATCTACAAAGGTGAGTCAATAAGACTAAGCTCGAGGAGGGCGGGGCCGAGATGGCAGAGTAGTCAGATGGCTTCCTATGTCCCTCTTACAACAAAGACCTGAAAAAACAAGTGATTTGATTGTATACGAATATCTAGGAGACCTGAACAAGGCAAAGTTGAGGAATCGGACTGAGTGGCAGGGGGAGAGAGAGACAGTTCAGAAGCAGCAAGGAATTGCCCGACCTGACCCGGCGGGAGCCGCAGCCCTTCAGCCTGGACTGGCTCAGGGTGCACAGTAGGCAGGCATACAGGTCCACGCACTTGCTTGGGAGGCAGTGTCCACATCGAGAGAGATCCAGCAGCAGAGATTCTGCTTGGACACTCTGAACCAGTGAAAAGAAGCACCCAAGTGACTAAAGATAAGTACGTGTGTGTGGCCTTTCATGGGGATTTAAAAAAAAAAAAAACCCATTTGGGAAGAAATACCTCTCTCCCATTTACCTCTCCCTCCCCACTCTGCACCAGGTTTGGCCTGCTTCAGTGATCTATGAGTCCCCTGAGCCAGAAGTTGATCCCATAAGGCACCCTTACCCATTCTTCTGGCCTTGGAGGGGGAACAAATTAACAAACAGGGAAAAAATAAGCTAACAGCTCCCCTCAGCCAGGAACTCAGTGTTGGCACAGCTCCTTTGCCTAGGCACAGGCATAACGGGTCTGCAGACTTTGAGTGCCTTCCACCCCTGTATAGACTTGTGTGGACCCATCTCAACAGCATAAGCCCTCACTACCACAGTAAAACAGTGTAACACCTGAAGTCTAACTTCAACTGTTTCAGCTGTGAAGTGGCAGAATTGTGATGCTTGACACTGCTTTTCCCGTTAAGCAGGTGCCTTACCTGTCTGCATCAGGGACTTGAGAACTGGTGACTACACCCATGCCACCTAACCACCTGCTACAGGGGTCCAAGAATAAGTGGTTCCCCCCAGTCCTTACAGCCAACAGAGTAGGGTGCTCATAGTCTGGCTGCAAAACTCACCTACCTACTCACTGTAGGAACAAGGAAACGCTTTCCTTTCAGACACTCAGGGGCAGCCATCAGCCCCCTGCCTTGCTCAGCATGTGACCCCCTACTACAGCTGGACACCTGTGCCCACCAATCACCCATGCATCTCTAAGACTGTAGGTGAGAGCCTGAACCACACACTCGGTGACCAACTGACTAGACACCTGAGCTGGATCCATACAGGAAAATTTAATGAGCTCCTGGGCACACATACTTAGTTACAGAACTAACTATCTGGTGACATGATATTAGAGCTTCAAAGGTGCCAACAATGAAACTAGTGCACACGAGAAGCCTATTTGGGCATATCAAAACAAAACAAAACAAGAAGTTAGGGCATACTAAACAAATATAAAATAAAATTATAATAAATTCTTGATGGCTCAGAGACAACAGTCAATATCAAATCACATAAAGAGGCAGTCCATGATGATTTCAGCAAGCTCCCAAAGTAAAGAATCAATAAATTTCCTGGAGAAAGAGAATTTCTTGGAATTACCGGAGGGAGAATACAAAAGCTTAATACACAGAACTCTACAAGATATTAGAAAGGAAATTCATCAAAATGTAGAGTTATCCATAGAACATACGGACAAAGCAGTAGCCAAACTTAAAAAAGTTTTTCAAGAGCATAATGACAAATTTAATAGGCTGCAAGAATCCATAGAGCGACAGTAATCAGAAATCCAGAACATTAACAATAAAATCTCAGAATTAGAAAACTCGATAGAAAGTCATAGGAGCAGAATTGAGGCAGTAGAAGTCAGAATTAGTGACGTTGAAGATAAAGCACTTGACACCAACTTATTTGAAGAAAAATCAGATAAAACAATTAAAAAGAACGAAGAAACTCTAAGAGTTATATGGGACTCTATCAAGAGAAATAACCTACGAGTGATTGGAGTACCAGAACAGGGAGTGATAACAGAAAATACAGAGAGAATTGTTGAAGATTTGTTGAAAGAAAACTTCCCTGATATCATGAAAGATGAGAAGATATCTATCCAAGATGCTCACCAAACCTCATATAAGGTAGATCCCAAAGTAAAGTCATCAAGACATATTAGAATCAAACTTGCAAAAACCAAAGATAAAGAGAGAATTTTAAGAGTTGCTAGGGATATAAGAAAAGTTATGTACAAAGGAGAATCAATTAGAATAAGCTTGGACTACTCAGCAGAAACTATGCAGGCAAGAAGGCAATGGGATGACATATATAAAGCCTTGAAGGAAAAAAACTGCCAGCCAAGAATTATATAT
>NW_004443970.1:14000657-14027221 GCF_000243295.1 Trichechus manatus latirostris
CAAAACTGTCTCTCAAATATGATGGCAAAATTAGGGAATTTCCAGATAAACAGAAGTTTAGGGAATTTGCAAAAACCAAACCAAAATTACAAGAAATACTGAAGGGAGTCCTCTAGTTAGAAAATCAATTACATCAGCTAACAACCCAAGACTAGAACACACAACAGGGCAACCAGATATCAATTCAGATAGAGAAGTCACAAAAATACATCAAAGCTAAAACACTGAAAATAGGGAAATGTAAATATCAACATGTAAAAATGACAACATTAAAACAAAAGAGAGGGACTCAAAAAATGTAGACATAGATTTTTCATATGGAGAGGAAGTCAAGGTGATATAAAGAAATTAAAGACTGGTATAAACTTAGAACCATAGGGGTAAATATTAAGGTAACCACAAAGGAAACTAACAATCCTACAAATCAAAATAAAAAACTAGAAAAATATAAAGACTTAGCAAACACAAAATCAACAACAATGAAAAAGATGAAAAGAAAATACATAAAGAAAAATGACTCAGCACAGAAAATTAACAGGAACAAAGAAACTGTGAACAACACACAAAAAAAGACATCAAAATGACAGCACTAAACTCATACCTCTCAATAATTGCGCTGAATGTAAATAGACTAAATGCACCAATAAAGAGACAAGAGAGTGATAGATTGGATAAAAAAACATAATCCATCTATATGCTCCTTACAAGAGACACACCTTAGACTTAAAGACACAAACAAACTAAAACTCAAAGGATAGAAAAAATATATCAAGCAAACAATACTCAAAAAAGAGCAGGAGTGGCAATACTAATCTTTGACAAAATAGATCTTAAATTAAATCCACCACAAAGGATAAGTAAGGACACTACATAATGATTAAAGGGTCAATACACCAGGAGGACATAACTATAATAAATATTTACGCACCTAACGACAAGACTACAAAATACATAAAACAAACTCTAATAGCACTGAAAAGAGAGATAGACAGCTCCACGATAGTAGTAGGAGACTTCAACACTCCACTTTCGGTGAAGGACAGAACATCCAGTAAGAAGCTCAACAAAGACACAGAAGAGCTAAATGCTACAATCAACCAACCTGATCTCATAGACATATACCGAACACTCCACCCAACAGCAGCCAAGTATACTTTCTTTTCCAACGCACATGGAACATTCACCAGAATAGACCACATATTAGGCCATAAAGCAAGCCTTAACAAAATCCAAAGCATCAAAATATTACAAAGCATCTTTTCTGACCGTAAAGCTATAAAAGCAGAAATCAATAATATAAAAAGTAAGGGAAAAAAATCAAACACATGGAAACTGAACAACACCTTGCTTAAAAACTACTGGATTATAGAAGAAATTAAGGGCAGAATAAAGAAATTCATAGAATCAAATGAGAATGAAAACACAGCCTACCAGAACCTTTGGGACACAGCAAAAGCAGTGCTCAGAGGTCAGTTTATAGCAATTAATGCACACATCCAAACAGAAAAAAGGGCCCAAATCAAAACATTAACCCTACAACTCGAACAAATAGAGAGCAGCAAAAGAAGTCCTCAGGCATCAGAGAAAAGCAAATAATAAAAATTAGAGCAGAATTAAATGAAATAGAGAATAGAAAAACCATTGAAAGAGTTAACAAGGCCAAAAGCTGGTTCTTTGAAAAGATCAATAGAAGAAAAACAAGAGAGGAAGCAAATAACTCATATAAGAAATGAGATGGGTGTATCACAACAGACCCAACTGAAATTAAAAGTATCGTAACAGAATACTATGGAAAATTGTACTCTAACAAATTTGAAAACCTAGAGGAAATGGACAAATTTCTAGAAACATACTACCTACCTAAACTAACACAGAGGTAGAACAACTAAATAAACCTGTAACAAAAGAAGAGATTGAAAGGTAATTTAAAAACTCCCATAAAAAAAAAGCCCTGGCCTGGACAGTTTCACTGGAGAATTCTAGCAAGCTTTCAGAGAAGAGTTAACACCACTACTACTAAAGGTATTTTAGAACATAGAAACGGATGGAAAACTCTCAAACATATTCTATGAAGCAAGCATAACCCTGAAACCCAAACCAGGTATAGATACCACAAAAACAGAAAATTACAAACCAATATCCCTCATGAACATTGACGCAAAAATCCTCCACGAAATTCTAGCCAATAGAATTCAACAACATATCAAAAATAAATAGTTCACCATGACCAAGTGGGATTTATACCAGGTATGCAGGGATGGTTCAACATTAGAAAAACAATCAATGTAATTCATCACATAAATACAGCAAAAGACAAGAACCACATGATCTTATCAATTGATGCAGAAAAGGCATTTGACAAAGTCCAGCACCCACTCATGATAAAAACTCTCAGCAAAATAGGAATAGAAGGGAAATTCCTCACCATAATTAATGGCATTTGTACAAAGCCAATAGCCAACATCATCCTAAATGGAGAGACTCTGAAAGCATTCCCCTTAAGAACAGGAACCAGACAAGGACGCACTTTATCACCACTCTTATTCAACCTTGTGCTGGAGGTCCTAGCCAGAGTAATTAGACTAGAAAAAGAAATAAGGTACATCTAAATTGGTAAGGAAGAAGTAAAAGTATCTCTATATGCAGATGATATGATCTTATGCACAGAAAACCCCAAAGAATCCACAAGAAAACTACTGGAAATAATAGAAGATTTTAGCAAAGTATCAGAATACCAGATAAACAAATACCATTTATAATAGCCCCCAAGAAGATAAAATACTTAGGAATAAATCTAACTGGAGACGTAAAAGACCTATACAAAAAAAATACAAGACACTGCTGCAAGAAACCAAAACAGACCTACATAAGTTGAAAAACATACCTTGCTCATGGGTAGAAGACTCAACATTATGAAAATGTCAATTCTACCCAAAGTGATCTACAGATACAATGCAATCCCAATCCAAATTCCAGTGGCATTTTTTAAGGAGATAGAGGAACAAATCACCAACTTCATATGGAAAGAGAAGGGGCTCCAGATAAGTAAAGCATTTACTCAAGAAGAAGAACAAAGTGAGAGGCCTCACACTACCTGATTTTAGAACCTATTATACTGCCAGAGTAGTCAAAACAGCCTGGTACTGGTACAACAGATACACAGACTGATGGAACAGAATTGAGAATCCAGATGTAAATTCATCCACCTATAAGCAGCTGATATTTGATAAAGGCCCAAAATGTGTTAAATGGGGAAAAGACAGTTTCTTTAACAAATTGTGCTGGCATAACTGGATATCCATCTGCTAAGAATTGAAACAAGACCATACCTCACACCATGCACAAAAACTAACTCAAAATGGATCAAAGACCTAAATATAAAATCTAAAATGATAAAGATCATGAAACTAAAAATAGGGACAACACCCTAATACATGGCATAAACAGAATACAAACTATAAGTAACAATGCACAAACACTAGAAGACAAACTAGATAACTGGGAGCTCCTAAAAATCAAACACTTATGTTCATCAAAAGACTTCACCAGAAGAGTAAAAAGACAACCTATAAACTGGGAAAAAATTTTAGGCTAGGACAAATCTGATCAGCATCTAATTTCTGAAATCTACAAAATACTGCAAAACCTCAACCACAAAAAGACAAATAACCCAATTAAAAAATGGGCAAAGGATGTGAACAAGCACTTCACCAGTGAAGGCATTCAGGTGGCTAACAGATACATGAGGAAATGCTCATGATCATTAGACATTAGAGAAATGCAAATCAAAACTACAGTGAGATACCATCTCACCCCAGCAAGGCTAGCATTAATCCAAAAAACACAAAATAATAAGTGTTGGGGAGGTTGTGGAGAGACTGGAACACTAATACACTGTTGGTAGGAATTCAAAAAGGTACAAGCACTTTGGAAATTGATTTCCTTCAAAAGCTAGAAATAGAAGTACCATACAATCCAGCAATCCCACTCCTTGGAATATATTCTAGAATATATAGAATATATCCTAGAGAAATAAGAGCTGTCACCCCCATGTTCATTGCAGCACTGTTCACAATAGCAAAAAGATGGAAACAACCTAGCTGCCCATCAACGGACGAATGGATAAACAAATTATTGTATATTTGCCTGATGGAATATTATGCAACGATAAAGAATAAGGATGAATCCATGAAACATCTCATGAGATGGATGAATCTGGAAGGCATTATGCTGAGTGTAATTAGTCAGTCGCAAAAGGACAAGTATTAAAACCACTATTATAAGAAGTCAAGAAAAGGTTTAAACACAGAAGAAAACATTCTTTGATGGTTACGAGGGTGAGGAGGGAGGGAAATGGGTATTCACTAACTAGATAGTAGACAAGAATTATCTTAGGTGAAGGGAAGAACAACACACACTACAGGGGAAGTCAGCACCACTGGACTAAACCAAAAGCTAAGAAGTTTCCTGAATATAATCAAACACTTCGAGGGACAGAGTAGCAGGGTCAAGGGTCTGGGGACCATGGTTTCAGGGGACATGTAGGTCAATTGGTATAACAAAGTTTATTAAGAAAATGTTCTGTATCCTACTTTGGTGAGTGGCCTCTGGGATCTTAAAAGCTAGTGAGTGGCCATCTAAGATGCATGAATTGGTCCCAACCCACCTGGAACAAAGAAGAATGAAGAACACCAAAGACACAAGGAAAATATTAGCCCAGGAGACAAAAGGACCATATAAACCAGAGACTCCATCAGCCTGAGACCAGAAGAAGTAGGTGGTGCCCGGCTACCAGCAATGACAGGGAACGCAACAGAGAGTCCCTGACAGAGCAGGAGAAAAGTGGGATGCAGAACTCAAATTCTAGTAAAAAGATCAGACTTAATGGTCTGACTGAGACTGGAGGGACCCTGGAAGACATGGCCCCAGGACTCTCTGTTAGCTCAAAACTAAAACCATTCTTGAAGCCAACTCTTCAGACAAAGATTAGACTGGACTCTAAGACATGAAATGATACTCGTGAAGAGTGTGCTTCTTAGCTCAACTAGATGCATGAGTCTAAATGGGCAGCTCCTGTCCAGAGGCGAGATGAGAAGGAAAAAAGGGACAGGAGCTGGTTGAATGGACAGGGGAAATCTGGGGTGGAAAGGAGGAGTGTGCTGTCACAGTATGGGAAGTACAACTAGGGTCACATAGCAGTGTGTGTATAAAGTTTTGTGTGAGAAACTAACTTGAAGTGTAAACGTTCATTTAAAGCACGATAAAAAAGTGTGTTTAATATAACTTAACTCAGCATTTTTATTGTTAACTCTTTCATGTTATTTTATTATTGACATATGTTGACAATAGTGTTCCTTTGCAATAAAATTCCCTATACAGTTTTTGCAAGAAAGCAGTAATGGCTAATTTCTGAAATCTCCTGGGAGACAGTCACAAAGAAAACCACCATCCCACCCTTATGAAGTAATCAGTCTCAGGGTACTTGACTTCTTATTGCTATTTAAACCAGATGACTTGAGTTCGTGGTCCTTCTCTGGCACATATCAACTGTGGGAATTGTGGCAAGTCATTTAACTCCCCCAGACTGGATTATCTGAATCTCTAAATAGGATGTAGTAACAGGTAAATGATGTACCTGACATATTCATTGATAAAAACTTTGTAAAATGAAAAGCAGTATGTAAAACACAATAGTCATCCTGTCATCCTCTTCATCATCATCACCGTAGTTATTTCGAAAGACTCTTCTAACTCGAATGGCAATAATGTATGAACATTTTCCAGTGTCCTCTAAGTTCATTTTTATTCAGTTACCAAGCACATATCTTTCTCACTCCTTAAAATATACTGGTTGGCTTCGTACATTTCCCAAGCAAAGTTCATTTACCTCAATACTATGTAGAGACACAGTGAACCAAAAGGTACTCTTTCCCTCCCAATTTTTGGGATCTGAAATTATTCCAGGGTTTAACTAAGCACGCATTTTACGACACACAGCTGTGTGCACAGGTACAACTGGCCCAGCATGCTTTCTAGCATCTGTCAATCAGCTGGATGGAACTGGAGCTGGAGTTGAGATATGAACTCTGACAACCATGGGGAATGACTGAGCAGGTTGGCCACAACGATCCTATTTTTGTGTAACTGTTTGATGGCGGGCTCTCTGTTAAGATGCTCGGCTAACTGGATATATTCAATATTTACTTGAAGGAAGGTATTTTTTTTGAGGATGACAGAGAAATCCATCTGCACCTCCACTGAACTGTTTCTTATTTCCACCAATATTTATTGTCCAATATTCGTTGTCTGAAATGGTTCAAATATCTTTTTTCCTCTTGTGGGATGAAGCAATTTTTATTTTGTGAACTTAATCCAAGAACTGGAATTCTCCATCCTCCTATTTAATTAAACGTAGACTTCCTTCTTTAATTTAATGAATTATGTGTAAGTACTTAAGTTTGGGGTTTCTGTTGGGGAAAGTCCAACCAGGAGTATTTTAATGCATCAAGAAAATGCATGCTCCCAAAGACTTAGTTGTCCTAAAAGCACCACTGAAGGCCACAGCTGTTGAGTCCATTCATGCTGGAGTAATTGGAGGGAGCAGGCTATTTTCACAGTTTGTGCGTGTGTGCAGCATGGTTCACAGATTTTACTGATTTTTCAGAACTCGTACTCATGACAAATACGCACGGCTCAGTGAACTCAGTACACGTGTCAAGAGATGAAAGGAAGCGCCTGCCTGAATTAGAGATTTGGCCAGTCTGTTGCATTGATTTTGTGGAGGACCTCAGGCAGGTTAATGCAACTCACTCTGCCTCTGTGATCCTAGTGCAGAGAAAACAACTACCACTTATCTGCTTCTCAGCACTTTTGCAAGCCCAGGACAGGAGACTGATACCTTAGTGCAATTGCAGCGAACTGTTGGAAAATGTTTACATAGTCATTGTGTCCTGACACTAACCTTCTGCAGGCAATTCATCAAATAGCAAAAGAAAGTCTGTGTTTAATTAAGTCGTGGAGTGGAGAATAAATAAACCCAGGCAAAATCAAATTGAAAAGAAGCAAGATTCACTCACACACTCAACAAACATTTTTTCAGCACCTGTTGTGCAATGTGCTGGCTTCTGGGACTACAAACAAAGATGGATAAAACATGACCATTAAGGATAATGCAGTCAAGTGCGGAGGTAGCCTTGTGGACAGACAGTGACAATCCAGGGAAATGAGTGCTCAGGTAGATAGCACCCTGCAGCTCTGAAGAAGGTTGAGTGAACTTCTCTGTTGAGGTGAGACAAACCGGGGACAAACCAAAGCAGAGGGAGGAGGCACACTGGGACAGAGCATGAAAGCAGAAGGAATCGTTTATGCAGATATATGGCATGTTCAGTGAAGCACAAGAGGCTGAAAAGAAATGGTTGGTAAGACCGATTTAGTTGGAATTTTGGCAAAGAATTACAGTTGGAGTTTTGTACTATTATTAGGGCTAATTATCTGGGGATATTACAATAGCATTTAAATTTTTAGGTCTGCTTAAGGATTTGGTTTAAAATAGAATGTCTGCCTTAAAGATAAATATTACTCTGCTGTCTTAACACTGCCTGGCTCCCCATCAAACTTAGAATGAAATACGAAATACTCCCTGTGATCTATAAAACGAGTTGCTGTCCAGTGAGTTCTGATTCATGCTGACCCCATGCGTGTCAGAGTAGAACTGCGCTCCATAGGGTTTTCAATGGATGATTTTTCAGAAGTAGATTGCTAGACCTTTCTTGCAAGACACCTCTGGGTGGGTTCAAACTGCCAACATTTTGGTTAGTAATCCAGTGCTTAACAATTAGGGCCACTCAGGAACTATTCTGTGACATGAACAGCCTCTGATTTCTTTACCTGGGCTATTCACTCACTATGCTTCCAGCCACTCTGATTTTCTTGTCTCTGGTCTTTTCATGCACGCTCCCTCTGCCTGGAATGCACTTCTTCTGTTTATTTCCATATCTCACTCATTCAGGTCTTAGCATTTACTGACTGCTCTCTCTCTCTAAAGAAACCCTGGTGGCATAGTGGTTAAGAGCTATGTCTGCTAACTAAAAAGTCAGCAGTTTGAATCCACCAGGTGCTCCTTGGAAACTCTGTGGGGCCGTTCTACTCTGTCCTATGGGGTCACTATGAGTTGGAATTGACTTGACGGCAGTGGATTTGGTTTTTTGGTTTTCTCTCTCTCAAGAGCATCCTCCATTCATCCTTATCCCCTAATATCACTTGACATTTCTTTAGAGCACTCATCAATACTTGGCAGTGCTTTACACATCAACTTATGAGTTTAATGTCTATCTCCCTTATTAAAATATAAGTTCCATTCGGGTGAGCAATTTGCTTCTTTACTGTAATATTCCAGCACCTCCAATAGTCTGGAAATTTTAGATAATAAATTTCTGGAACAAATTAATGATTGAGTGTTTGCTTGACAAAAACATTGATCTCCACAAAGTTATGTATTTTTCTATCATAAATTATATACATTGGAAATGTACATACAGTTTTACACTATACCACCTGTAAGGTTTTTGGCTTGGTTCCACGGATGTTTCCAGTATGTAATCATTGTTCCCTTAGCCCTGACTACAAAAAGTGACACTGACATCCATTCTGAACCAGTCTTCTGAAACTCTGTGGTGAAGAACTAATTTTATTTTTATTCCAAATAATCACAGACTCATTATTTTGTGAAATACAGTAAAAATTGTTAAATCGCTATAAAACTTTGTAAGCATTTACTCTCAATTTGTTACATTGTTGTAGATTGGTAAAAACTGGTTTGTGGACCCATGAGAGTCTTGGAACAGATTTTGAGTAGCTCTGCTGTAAACTCAAGATTGTTTGCGACAACTTCAGAGCAGATTAAATAAACTGCTGACCAAGTCGATCAAGTAAAGATAAGTCTTGTTGTTTTCTTTGCTCTCCCTGGTTTTCCAAATTCTGATTGTGCCACCTGTCTGTCAGTTCTCAAGAGTCTTCGCTGCGCATCGAATTGCTCTGTGTAGCCTACCTCTACCAGCCCCAACTCCTATCCCTGGACCTCTTATTGGACCACCACCTCATCTGTCTCTAGAGGTTTCTCTTCCCTAAGACTGCTGTGAAATAGGGCATGATCTGTCCATTTCTTAACTTCTTTGCCACCTCTAAAGACATTTATCCAGCCTTTTTTTTCCTTTTAAGGACTTTACTGTTAATCCTTTTGGGAAAAGAGCTAGAGCCTAAGAGGCATAGCAAAAAATCAATAGTTAAAAGATTCTGATAGCTTGAGAAATTTGGCCACCCATTCTCTCTTATCTGTAGCTCCTGATCTCTGGCCCTATAGTGATGATGATGCTAATAATAATATCTAATATTAACATACAAAGAAATTTTCTTTAATTTTTCCTTTAATTATCTTAACATTCTAATGAGTTGGTAAATTTTTGTGAACCCGTTTTACAGTTGACTGAATTGAAGCTCAGAAAAATCTCAGTAATATGCCAGAGATCATGTAACTATTAAGTGGCTTATCAAGCAGAATACAGGTTCTCAGTGGGACACATGCATCTCTGAAAACCTACAGACTGGTGGAGTCCAGCTTATAGTCTCCATGCTTCTTACAGAGGCATGCCTTCTAGCATTTGCTTGTCATTACAAAAAAAACCCTTGCCGATGAGTCGATTCCGACTCATAACGATCCTGTAGGACAGAGTAGAACTGCCCCATAGGGTTTCCAGTAGTGGCTGGTGGATTCGTACTGCTGACCTTTTGTTTAGCAGCCAAGCGTTTAACCACTGCACCACCAGGGCTTCTTGCTGTTAGTTGCTGTCAATCGGCTCCTACTCATGGTGACAAAATGAAACATTGCCCAGTCCCATGCCATCTTCATGATCATTGGTATGTTTGAGTCCATTGTTGGGGCTGTTGTGTCAATCCGTCTCATTGAGGATTTCCCTCATTTTCGTTGGCCCTCTACTAAATATGATGTCCTTTGTTAGCAATTGATCTTTACTGATGACATGTCCAAAGTAAGTGAATCGAAGTTTCACCATCCTTGCTTCTAAGGAACATTCTGCTTGTATTTCTTCTAAGACTAGGCATTTGCATTAATAGTAGGGAAAAGAAACAAACTTTCATCAGAGTTAATATATGCAAGTATTTTAAAAAAACAAAAACCTGTTACTATCATGTCTGTTCTGACTCGCTGCAATCCCATGTGTTACAGAGTAGAACTGCTCCATAGAGTTTTCTTGGCTGTAATCTTTACAGAAACAGTTCACCAAGCCTTTCTTTACAGAGCCACTGGGTGGGTTCAAACCACCAATCTTTAGGTTAACCAGTCCATAGCAAACTATTTATACCACCCACGCTCCTTTATGCAAGTATAGGTATTTTCTTACATGTTCTCATTCAATCCCCCTAACTCCTGGCAAGGCAGCTAGTGTTGTCTTCAATTTACAGATATGGAAATGGAGATTCAGAAAGGGCAGTTACTTTCCCAAAGTTAAACACTGAGCTTGAAAGAGATGGCTGGCAATTTGAAGGCTGCTGTGGTTGACTCCAAAGTTCACAGTCTTTCCAAAATAAACAACTTCTAGCTGTGCTTATGGAGCTCTTCCAACAGTTTCATATTCCATTTTGAGCTTTCAGCTGCTATTTCCTAGGAATCTGTAACTACACAGCATTGATGGGCCTTTTTCATCAGTGCTCTCTCTTGCCTTATGAAAGGAATTTAATTTTTTCCCTTCAGTCACCACCTAGTGTTTGACCCCTAAGAGACTGAGTGTCTTGCTTCTTTCTTCTCTCAAGGCAGCCAAGTTGGATGTGAAGCAGGAAGCTCTCAAACAACCTTTGGCCTTCCAATGGTGTTTCTATATCATACTTTAACTGAGAAGAAACATTATTTTGCCTGTGTGTTTTCCTCCCTCATCCTCTTTATTTTCTGACTGTTCTTCTTCATAGCTTTGTGAACCCCAGGAGGTCTGGGAATAGAGTTCCACTGCAAGACAAGCTAGTCTAAGGAAAGGTCAGTCTGTCAAGAGAAGCCTAAAAAACTAGGTACTAAAAAAAAAAAAAAGCCCTTTACTGTGGCTCATACAGATAACACTCTGTTCTCTACATCCTCTGCAACCTCTACCCTGCTTTAAAAATAAAAGTATTCTTGATCCTAGAGACTTTCCAACTCCATGGTTATATCTGATCAGGATAGTGGCAAGAAATATTTAATAGGTAGAGAGTTTTTTATGGTTTGTGATAACAGGAGAAAATAGCAAAGTGCTCTCTGCCTATGCTCTGGTTATTCTGTTTCAGGATGATTATTTTTTAGATGCTTGAAATATTTAATGCAAGACCTGTGAGCTATCTCAATCCACTAAGTTAATTTTAAAGAAAAAAAGACTAATATATTTCTTTTTCTTTTCTTTGCAAATTAGTCTTTTTTTTCTTTTTTGTATTTTTATTGTATCCAGTAGCATCCTTACCAGAGTAATTAATCAGCACTCCCCTCTCCCAGAGTCCAGGATCCTGTTTGCGGTCTGAAGGAGTTAGCACTATATGGTAAGAGAAGCAGCTTGTTTTTCTTGAAATGAATTGAATTTTGGGAACCAAATATTGAATTGATCTTTTCTAACCATATCAATCATTAGTATGATTTTATTACATCCGTTCTATAACTGTTGTTGTTAGTTGTTGTCAAGTCAGTTCTAACTCATGGCAACTTTGTATATAATAGAACAACATGTTGCTTGGTCCTGCGCCATCTCCACGGTTGTTGGTATGTTTGAGTCCATTGTGTCCGCTATTGTGTCAGTCCATCTCACTGATGGGTTCCTTCCCCTTTGCTGACCCACTACTTTTCCAAACATGGTGTCCTCTTCTAGTGACTGGTCTTCCCTGATGATGCGTCCAAAGTAAGTGAGCTGAAGGCTCAGTATCCTCTCTTCTAAGGAACATTCTGGTTGTAGTTGTTCAAAGACTTTTTTGTTCATTCTCTGGCAGTCCAAGATGTATTGCATATTCTTTACCAACACCATGCTACTAGCTGTTCAAAATGAGATGCTTCTATTTTAGAACACATAAGCTTAAAAAAAAAAAAAAAAAAAAAAAACTCTTCCCTATCTCATTTGATCCTCATAATAATCCAATAAGTAGATAGAACTGGACAGGATTAAGCCACTTTTACAAATGAGAAAACAGACTTAGTCAAGGAAAGAACTTGCTTGCAGTCTCGACTCTATCTAAAGTATCACTTAACTGGTATCTTTTTCACAATCCCAACTTCTTCCACCCCTTCGTTTTGCACTGCTATCTCTGACTTAAAGATGCAGTTGCTGGGTGGAGAGGAGGGATGAAAAATCTCAGGCCAGTGAAAGGAAGTAAGGTATGAAAACCAGTGCATGCAGGCATGGTGAGATGCTTTGCATATACCATTTAATCCTCTTGAAAAATGCTACAGTGCCCTCTCCAAGAGAAGAAACTGAGAACTCTAAAACCTCCACATTTAACAGGTTTTGGCAGAGTTGCATCCTTTCCATTGGAAGAAGAATAATTAATTTTTTATCAGTCTGTCAAGGATGTTTAGTCTTTTGGTAACAGTGCACAGCACTAAGACGCATTGGACTGTCACGTTTCTATGAACTGTAGCCAGCTTCAAACAGCATTTAATAATTCAGCAGAGAAGGTTCTTACTATCTTAATGACAAGGAGATATGAGAATGCTATGGACTTGGTACAGGTAGAAATTGTAATTATTTAATATGGGAAAATTTATCATTGAAAATGGAAAAATCCAAAGAGTTCCAATTAGATATCTTCTATTAATTTTACTGTTTGCCTCATTGTGTTCCTGTTGAATAATCTGTGTTCATAAATTTGTCTAAATATAATCATGACCATATACAAAAATTTTCAGAGATTAAAATGTGAAGTAAAAAAAGTATTTTCAATTTTGCCTATCAATTTAAGGTTTTTTATATACAGCAATTTATTCCAAAATCTAAAACAAATATATTTGCTAAAAACTCTGGCTTATGTTTGTGTGATTTGTTTGTTTCTGGATTGTGGAATCTTTGAGAATGTAACTGCATTACAAAACAACCAACCTGAATATGCTGTGATTGACAGTAAGTGACCCTCTAAGGTATTTAAGAAGAAAAAAAAAAACTATTTTTTTTTATTGTTGTTGAGAATATCACAGCAGAACATACACCAGTTCAATTTCTACATGTACAGTTCAGTGACATTGATTACATTCTTCAAGTTGGCAACCATTCTCACCCTCCTTTTCTGAGTTGTTCCTTCCCCATTAACATAAACTCACTGCCCACTGAGGTTCCTATCTACTCTTCCAATTTCCTATTGTTAATTTGATCCTATGTAGATAGTTCTTAAAAGAGCATACTGTTCTGGGCAGACATTTTTTACTAGTTAAGCTATACTGTTACTTGAGTTTAAGAAGACTTCAGGGGATACTTTTGGTTTAAGGTTTAAAGATTATCTCAGGGCAATAGTTTTGGGGGTTCATCCAGCCTCAATGGTTCCAGAAAGCCTGGATCCCATGGAATTTGAAATTCTGCATTTTAACCCTTTGATCAGGATTCTGCTATTGAATCTTTGATCAAAATGTTCAGTAATGGTAGCCAGACACCATCCACTTCTCCTGATCTTATGGCAAAGGAGTCAGTTGTTCATGGAGGCAATTAGCCACACATTCCATTTCCCCTTCCTATTCCTTCTTGCTCTGTTGCTGCATGCAAATAGAGACCAATTGTTGTACCTTGGATGGCTGCTTGCAAGCTTTTAAGACCCTAGACACTATGCAATGAACTAGGATGTAGAACAGAAGCACTAAACATGATATTAGGCCAATTAATTGGGATGTCCCTCTAAAGCATTTCAAAGTGTGATTATCAGGTATGTGTCTGGGTGGAGAAGGAACAGAGGAGGGGGTTTTTGTGTGTAGACATTTTTTGTGTGTAATTCTTGGCTTTGGTAGGCTGAGAAATATTGGCAACTGTATATCTAAATATATTTTTATCCCTATTTATGATATCCTTTTGCAAAGTTTTCTTCTGTTAAAAATAATCATTAAGTGCAGGAATAATTTCTCTGGGAATCTCCTATTTATGTAAAAGGTAATCTACCATGTAGGTAACAATATGCATCCTTATTTTCCCATTGGAACTTATAAGAGTGTATGTCTATGAGTAATGAGGTCAAATGCTCAGGAATTTTGACCCATCGGGGACAGACGTGGTGAAGAGCTTTAAGGATTTGTGTGGCATCAACAGCAACCGTAATAAAAAGCTGAGTTTAGCACCAGCTGAGATGATTAATTGAGAGAGGAGAGAGACTAGAGACACACAAACTAGTGAAGAGAAACTTTCAGTAAGGTTATGGAATGGAATTTAGCATATCTTCGTGTGCCGTGATCTAATTTGTCGTGATCATGGGAGTTACAGTAGTTGTCCTAGGTGAGGAAACTGGTTCCTTCTTCCCGTGTACATTATTAATTTAATTAACCCTCTTTGATCAAGTTTTCTGCCACTTAACTTTAAGTGATAATCTTCATGGTCTTCTGGCCAGCAGTTAATTCCTTTCTCCCATTGGCTACAGGTGAAAGGAGAACTTACGGCTATTCCCCAACTGTGTTTGTGGTTGGCCATGACCTGGAAGACCTTGTGATGAGGTCTATGGACAAATTTGTAAGACCGTTTGGCAAGCAGCCTCTCTTCCCGTGAAAATTCTCTCCTAGCAGGGAGAGATTTTCTGAGGGAACATTAGCACTGAAATACTGTAGATTTAAATCAATGAAAGTGGATGGCTGCCGTTAGAAACTGGGCAGCTTTAGCTGGACAGTATCTTCATTGAAATAAATCCACCAAACAGATTTGCCTATAATTTAGAGATCCACAGATTTTTAGCAATAGAAAGGACCCCTGAAGTCATCTAGCTCAGATCCCAGATTTAACAGATGAGCAAAGAGAGCTCCATAGGAGACACTACCTGTGTGTCCAAGGTCCCACCAGAGTCTTGATGTCCTAAAGTCCAATTAGTTTATGAATTTTTCCCAATATACCCTTCTATCCTTTTAAATCCAGGCTCTACTTAGCAGCTGAGCAAGTCACTTGATTTCTCTCTGCTTTCGTTTTCTCATCTATAATAAACCAGTAGTCATAGAGTTGATTCCAACTCATGGGGTGACCCCATGTGTGTCAGAGTAGAAATGTGTGATTTTTTGGAAGTTGATCACCAGGCCTTGTAGCCACGGTGCTTCTGTGTGGACTCAATGAACCTCAAACCTTTTGGTTAGCAGCCAAGTGTGTTAAGGGTTTGCACCACCCAGGGACTCCTCAATTACTTAAAAAAAAAAAAAAAAAAAAAACTTATTTGAGTTTATTCTGACTCATGTGTGGTGACCTATTTGTTACAGAACAGAACTTCTCCATATAGTTTTCTTGACTGAAATCTTTATGGAAGCAGATTTCCAGGCCTTTCTTCCACAGCATTGCTGGGTGGGTTTGAACCACCAACTTTCAGGTTAGCAGTCTGTCGAAAACCATTGGTGTCACGCAGGGAGCTTCATCTATAATAAGGGGTGAATAATAATAAGCCATTTAACTTTGTGAGAATTAAAATTAGTTACTTTGTATCTTGAAAATACTAAACATCATGTATATTTTTTCTCGCATGGTGCTTATAATCATGATGACATCACAGGACCAGGCAATGTTTCATTCTCTTATACGCAAGGTTGCCATGAGTAGGAGCCAGCTTGATGACAACTAACAACAACAACTGGAAAAACGAGTGTATTACACTCCATTTCTCTAGATCGTTGATTCGCTATTGGGTTAGCTTGGCTGCTAACCAAAACATTGGCCGTTCGAATCCACCAGCTATTCCTTGGAAACCCCATGGGGAAGTTCTCCTCTGCCCCATAGGGTTGCTATGAGTCGGAATCCACTTGACGGCAACAGGTTTGGTTTGGTTGGAGTCATTTTTGGTTATCTCAGGACTGCTAGAGGAAGGGACAATGCTTCTGGCATCTAGTAGATAGAGCCCAAGGATAATATGAAACGTTCTATAATGAGCAGGCCAGCCTCCAACAACGAAGAATTATCCAGGGCAAAATGTCAATAGTGCTGAGGTTAAGAAACTCTGCTCTGGATTGAAAAAAATAATTATATGAATCTAGGTTATGAATTAAAGCTGCATTTAAGAAGAAAAACCAAACCCTAAAAAACCAAACCCACTGCCGCCAAGTCAATTCTGAGTCATAGCAATCCTATAAGACAGAGTAGAACTGCCCCATAGAGTTTCCAAAGCTGTGCTCTTTAAGGAAGCAAACTGCGACATTTTTCTCCCCACAGAGCTGCTGGTGGGTTCAAATTGCTGACCTTTTAGTTAGCAGCTGAGCGATCAATCACTGCACCCCCAGGACTATAGGTATAGATAGGTAGATAGATATCATAAGTTCAAATCTGTCTCTATCTAATTGCAACTCACCAGATTTCAATTTAAGGTGGTTAATGAGCACTTCGAGGGGCCCTGGTGACTCAGTGGTTAAAGTGCTTGGCTGCTAACCAAAAAGTCGGCAGTTTGAATCCACCAGCTGCTCCATGGGAGCAAGATGTGGCAGTTTGCTTCCATAAAGATTAAAATTCACTGTTGTTGAATCATTTTGACTTATAGCAACCCTGTAGGACAGAGTAGAACTGCCTCATAGGGTTTCCAAGGCTGTAATCTTTACAATGAGACACATGCATATACAATGAAAACTGTGAGAGCTGGAACTCAACTGACTACCTTGTTTTTCTTGGTCTTACAAATTTTCCACCTTTGACAGTACGATCTGACCACTTTTCTGTTGCTCGTTTTAGTGGAAAATATTTAAGTTTTCCTTCTCTGACAGGTTTTCACTTTTGCAGGTTTTACTGTATGTATATGCATATACAAATATATGGAGAGAGAGAGAGAGAATGAGTCTATATGGGAGCAATGGTACTTCAGTGGCGGAATCTTCACGTTCCATGAGAGAGGCTTAGGTTTGATTCCTGGCCAATGCATCTCATACACAGCCACCCCTCATCTGTCAACAGAGTCTTACATCTTGGTGTGATGCTGAAGAGGTTCCAGTAGAGCTTCCAGACTAAGACAGACTAGGAAGAAAGGCCTAATTTACTTCCAAAAAATGAGCCAATGTAAACCCTACAGACCACAATTCCAGATTCTCTTGTGCATGAGTTGCCATGTGTTGGGGCCTGATTTGACAGCATCCCAACAATAACAATGACATAAATATGTAGATGTAATATAGACATGTACACATTTAGCTGAATTAGATTTAAATCTAATTTTGTATCTCAAGGCTTTTTCCTTCCATTCCCTTTTATATTAGTAAGCTACTGCTGCGTGAGTGCTACATAATAAACTATCCCAACACTTGGTGGGCTTGTAACAGCAAACATTTATCCTTCACACTCACAGGTCTTCAGGGGACTGTGGCTCTGCTGATCTAGACTGGGCTTGGCTGGGAGTCTCGACTGGGCTGTAGGTTTGTCAGGTCTGCTCCACACATATTTATCCTGTACCCAGTCTGAAGGGGTGTGATTTTATCATAGTGGATCATTGGAACACAAGAGTCAAAACCAGACCTCAAAAACACTTGTAAGACCCTTTTTAACATCATATTCACTAACATTCTGTTGGGCAAAGCAAGTCACATGGCCAAGCCCAGTATCAGTGGGATGATGAAATAGATTTTTTTCCTATGGTACAAGGGGGATGAGGGATTGTAGTAAATATCTGATGAATAATAATTTTAACTCTCACACTTTCCCCTTACTTCAGGTAAGGGGAAATTTGTTCATTTTCTGTGAGTTTTCATCTCTGCCCCTTTTGACCCCAGAATTGAAGCCATTTGCCAGAAAAGCAAGCCCAGATCTATGCAGCACCATTGAGTTTGACATTTTATGGCACACATTCATGTTTTTGCACATTGATAATGATATGTTAATGTATGCATGGATCTGGTTAATTTTTTGAGACAATAATTTAATTATAGACTCAAACATTCCACAGCATAAACAACTTAACTGGGAAGGAAGACACAAGAATGGCTCCAACATTCAGATTTGCTACCAGAGTGTAATTATGAAATAACACACCAATTAGGAGTTGTAAATACATTTTAAGAAAAACAAACATTTTAGAAAGTTTCATCTCTTCTCCTAGAGAGCATACATTAGTAAATCAGAGAGAAAAAAGAATATGCACAGTATTTGGTGCCATGGTAAATCTGTTTCTCTCTTCTGCTCTGTGAGATTATGTTTCTCTTTGTCTCTTGCTCACTCAGATTTATTTCCTTAGCTTTATGTGGACCAGAGTTCAAGCCCCCTGTGAAACTGTCAACTTTGTTTACCCTTGACATATACCACATTCAAAATGTGCAATGATTTAATCTTAATTGAATGTCTGTGGTAGGCAGAATTTTAAACATGTTTACCAATGACCCTTTACCCTTTTATAATTCCCTTCTCTTTGAGTGTCTACTACCTGTCAATCAGTTTGTCATCTGTGGTGGCTTGTGTGTTGTTATGATGCTGGAAGCTATGCCACTGGTATTTCAAATATCATGATGGACAGGTTTCAGCAGATCTTTCAGATTAGGAGCCTAGGTAAAAAGGCCTGGTGATCTACTTCTGATAATTAGCCAATGAAAACCCTATGGTTTACAACAGAATATTGTCTGATATAGTATTGGAAGGTGAGCCTGTAGGTTGGAAGGCACTCAAAATACACAGTAGCCACAAAAATGTACTTGAGCATGCTAACAAATGTAAAGATGGTGCAGGACTGGGCAATGTTTCATTCTGTTGTATATGGGCTATCATGAGTTGGAGCCAAATCAATGGCAACGAACAACAACAACAACGGCTTCGACTGTAGGTGAAATCTGTAAACCATTCCTCTGATTATATTATGTTATATGTTAATAGTTGATCTTAAAATAGGGAGCTTACCTGGGTGCTCCTAATGTAATCACACTATCCTTAAAAGCACAGTGATTTATCCTATTGGTGGCTTCACAGGCCACAGAGATTTGAAGCACAAAAAGGACTCAATGCACTGTTGATGGTTTGAGGTTGGAGGAGACCACATGAAAAGGTATGCAGGTGGCCTCTAGGAGCAGAGAGCAACCCCCAGCTAACAACCAGCAAAGAAATGAGGACCTCGGACCCACACCACAAGGGAATGGATTCTGCCAACATCCTGAATAAACTCGAAAGTGGATTAGTCCCCAGAACTTCTAGATAAGAGCCCAGCCATCTGACGCGTTGATTTGGAATTTACGAGATCCTGAACAGAGTACCCAAACAAGTCTTCCAGACTTCTGAGCTACAAAGTATGAGATAATAAATGGATGTTGTTTTAAGCCACCAAGTTTGTGGTAATTTGTGACATAGCAATATAGAATGAATACAACACCTTATAAGTTATATATATATGTGTTTTGATCTGTTTTACATAAGGTCACTATGAACTGGAATCAACTCATTGGCAATTGATTATTAGTTTTTTCTCAAAACCAAATACAAGGACCTCCAGTGTATTACTGTTGTTGTGAGGTGCCACTAAGTCAATTCTGATCCATAGTGACCCCATGTGACAGAGAACTGCTCCATAGGGTTTTCTTAGCTGTGATTTTTACAGAAGCAGATCACCAGGTCTTTCTCCTGTGGGGCTGCTGTGTGGGTTTGAACCACCAAACTTCCAGTTAGCGGCCAAGCACTTTGCTGTTTGCTCCACCAAGACTCCTCAGCCTGACTTTTAATGCCCTTTCATAATTTGTCCCAACTCCACCTGCCCTAATTGTACCTACAGATACTTTGTTTACATACAGGTTTTTCTCTTCATAGGCTTCTCAGTCCTGCATCTAAGGCTTCCCTAATGAACAGTACTTTCTACATGAAATGTTCTAGTTCTTGACAATCCCATCTTTCCTGTAAGGACACTTGAGTTCCACTCAGATCATCTTTAGGACTTTTTCTCCCAAAAGTAGGGAGTGGAGGCAACATTACTTAAGATTATCCTCTATTGCCTGACAAAGTACAATATAAACCTATATGGAAGTAATTCTGTATTTGGAAGACTGGTGGTTCTAGGATGTAAAGAAATTTTCATTTGAGAAAAATTGAGGGGAATTATTGCTTTGAGCTAAACTTGCCCCTGTGAGCAGAACCATCCAATATGTTTCATTATTTGATGGTTTTACCTTAGATCAAGAAGCCCTGGTGGTGCATCGGTTAAGCATTTGGTTACTAACTGAATGGTTGGCAGTTCAAACCTACTCAGTGACTCTACGGAAGAAAGACTTGGTGGTCTGCTTCATTAAAAATTACAGCCAAAAAGCAGGGCCAGCATGGCGCTATAGACAGAAGCACCATGCTGTCCCTCCACAGCAAAGACCAGAAAAACTAAGTAAAACAGAGACAAACGTCAATCCTGGAACCCTAAGAGTCAAATGAAGAGATAAAGAACTCAGCCAAGCACCAAATGGAATAAGAAACTGACAGAGAACAGAGAGTGAGGAGAGATACGTTTGGAGGTCCCCTATCAGCTAATGCCGCACAGATTCTCCATCTTGGACTCCTGTCAGAGATTGGTGGACAGGGAGTATGGGAAAGCAGCTTCATGGAGCTCCCAGTAGGAGGGACAGCACCCAGTAAACAGCAATATATGCTTTCCCACCCCCTAGTCCTTCATCCCCCCTGCTCGGCCTCCACCACTTCCTGCTGGCCACAGTCTCTTGGCCAGGAGACACTGGCTCTGGCTCCATACTTCTTGGATTCGCCCTGTCTACACTGGCCGGCTTCCTCAGTGCCATTCCTTTGTTGCTGGTGTTGCTTTTTTCCACTCTTTTGGTTTCTTCCCTGCCTCCCTCCCTTCATCCCTCTCCTTTCTCTCAAATACCTGGCTCTGTGTGCCATCTTTGCTTCTTCTTAAAAGGCTGTGAAGCACTGTTCAGCTGGAGAACTTCCCCGCTCCATGCCGCCACGCTGGTGGGATCCCTGGGGCTGTTTTCATTTCTGTTTTTTGTTGTGTTTTGTTCTGTTCTGTTTTGCTTTGTTTGTTTCTTTGTTTCCTTTTTCTTTTCGTGGTTTGGGAGCCTCTTGTAGCCAGGTCATACTGCAGCTTGGGAACCACTTCACCGGTCTGTCCAACCATGCCGGTGGGATCCCTGGGGGCATTTCTTTCTTTTTCTCTCTCTCTTTTTTCCTTTTTTGTCTTCCTTTTTTTATTTTTATTTTTTCCCATACAAAAATTTATACATACATTGTTTTGTGACTCTAATTGCTCTCCCCATGCTGTGACAGCACACTCCTCCTTTCTACCCCTGATTCCGCATGTCCATTCACCCAGCTCCTAACCCTCTCTGCCTTCCCATCTCAGTTCTGGACAGCAGCTGCCCGTTTAGTCTCTTGTATCTACTTGAGCTAAGACGCACACTCCTCACAAGTATCACTTTATGGCCCACAGTCCAGTCCAATCCCTGTCTGAAGAGTTGGGCTCGTAAATTGTTTTAGTTCTGGGCTGATAGAGAATCCAGGGGTCGTGCTTTCAGGGTACCTCCAGTCTCAGTCAGACCATTAAGTCTGGTCTTTTTACTAGAATTTGAGTTCTGCACCCAACCTTTCTCCTGCTCCATCAGGGACTCTCTGATGTGTTCCCTGTCAGGGTGATCATTGGTGGTGGCTGGGCACCATCTAGATCTTCTGGTCTCAGGCTGGTGAAGTCTCTGGTTTATGTGGCCCTTTCTGTCTCTTGGGCTAATATTTCCCTTGTGTCTTTGGTGTTCTTCATTCTCCTTTACTCCGGGTGGTTGTGACCAATTGATGCGTCTTAGATGGCCACTTGCAAGCTTTTAAGACCCAGACGCCACTCACCAAAGTAGGATGCAGAACATTTTCTTAATAAGAGAGCATGGCCTGCAGACCCCTACCCCTGCTACTCTAGCCCTCAAAATGTTTGATTGTATTCAGGAACCTTCTTAGCTTTGGTTTAGTCCAGTTGTGCTGACTTCCCCTGTAGTGAGTGCTGTCCTTCCTTTCACCTAAGATAATTCTTATCTACTATCTAGTTAGTAAATAACCCTCCCCCTCCCTCCCCACCCTTGTAACCATCAAAGAATGTTTTCTTCTGTGTTTAAACCTTTTCTTGAGTTCTTATAGTAGTGGTCTTGTACAATATTTCTCCTTCTGTGACTGACTAAATTCACTCAGCAAAATGAACTCCAGCTTCCTCCATGTTATAAGACTTTTCACAGCCTCATCATTGTTCTTTAACATTGTGTAGTATTCCATTGTATAGATATACCATAATTTGTTTATCCATTCATCCATTGATGGGCACCTAAGTTGTTTCCATCTTTTTGCTATTGTGAACAGTGCTGCGATGAACATGGGTGTACATATATCTATTCGTGTGACAGCCCTTATTTCTCTAGGATATATTGCAAGGAGCGGGATAGCTGGATCGTATGGTACATCTATTTCTGCTTTTTAAGGAAGCACCAAATCTATTTCCAAAGTGGTTGTACTATTTTACATTCCCACCAACAGTATATAAGTGTTCCCGTCTCTCCACAACCTCTCCAGCATTTATTATTTTGTGTTTTTTGGATTAATGCTAGCCTTGTTGGGATGAGATGATATGTCATTGTAGTTTTGATGTGAATTTCTCTAATGGCTAATGATCGTGAGCATTTCTTCTGTGTCTGTTAGCTGCCTGAATATTTTCTTTGGCGAAGTGCCTATTCATATCCTTTGCTCATTTTTTAATTGGGTTATTTGTCTTTTATTGTTGAGGTTTTGCAGTATCTTATAGATTTTAGAGATTAGACGCTGATTGGATTTGTCGTAGCCAATTTTTTTTCCCAGTCTGTAGGTTGTCTTTTTACTCTTTTGGTGAAGTATTTGATGAGCATAAGTGTTTGATTTTCAGGAGCTCCCAGTTATCTAGTCTCTCTTCTGGTGCTTTGTGCATTGTTACTTATGGTTCGTATTGTGTTTATGCCATGTATTAGGGCTCCTATCATTGTCTCTATTTTTTCTTCCATGATCTTTATTGTTTTCCATTTTATATTTAAGTCTTTGATCCATTTTGAGTTAGTTTTTGTGCCTGATGTGAGGTATGGGTCTTGTTTCAGTTTTTTGCAGATGGATATCCAGTTATGCCAGCACCATTTGTTAAACAGACTGTGTTTTCCCCAATTAATGGACTTTGGGCCTTTGTCAAATATCAGCTGCTCATAGGTGGATGAATTTATGTCTGGATTCTGAATTCTGTTCCATTGGTCTATGTAACTTTTGTTGTACCAGTACCAGGCTGTTGTGACTACCACGGCAGTATAATAGGTTCTAAAATCAGGTAGTGTGAGGCCTCCCACTTTGTTCTTCTTCTTGAGTAGTGCTTTACTTATTCAGGGCCTCTTCCCATTCTATATGAAGTTGGTGATTTGTTTCTCCATCTTGTTAAAAATGCTGGTGGAATTTGGATCGGGATTGCATTGTATCTGTAGATCGCTTTGGGTAGAACTGACATTTTCACAATGCTGAGTCTATCCATGAGCAAGGTATGTTTTTCCACTTATGTAGGTCTCTTTTGGTTTCTTGTGGTAGTGTCTTGTAATTTTCATTGTATAGGTCTTTTACATCTCTGGTTAGATTTATCCCTAAGTATTTTATCTTTTTGTGGGCTATTGTAAATGGTATTGATTTCATGATTTCCTCTTTGAGGTTCTCTTTGTTGGTGTAAAGAATCCAACTGATTTCTTTTTTGTCTTTCTTCATTTCTCAGTGTCTTGTTTCTCTATACTTACCTTCTCTTCCTGTCTCCTGAATACCTGGCGATGTGTGACATCGCAGACCTTCTAGCCAGGCTGTATTGTGCAACGTGGGAGCTACTTCCTTGGTCTTCACATCCACACCGGTGGGATCCCTGGGGGCTTTGCTTTTTCTTTTTTGTTCTAATTTTTATTTATTTTATTTTTTGCTCTTTTTCTTTTTTCCTTTCTGTTTTTCTCCATTTCTTATTTTCTCATCTCTCCACTCAAATGGTGTGCTCCCTTAGCTCTCTTTTCTTTTTTATTTCTTTTTGGCTCCTGTTTCTCTCCCTTCTCTCTCTTCTTTCCCATACCCATCTTAACTCCACACATCACAACCTCACCCCTCTTTCCTGCCTACCTACACCAAGTGCTGAACATCACACCCCTGAGCAGCACAGGCACAGCCTACTGGAACCTTCCCTGCACTGACTCCTGGCCTACCCTGTCATCCCTAGTATGTGCCACAAAAAACCCATCCCAACCCCTCCCCTTCAGCTTGACCTGCTCTGCTGCATCATAGCTAAGTGACTGGCCCTGCCCATTGGACAAGGAGGTGAAAAGTATCATGCCCACAGATGAGCAAACAACAAAGAATGCACAGCCCACCTGCTCAGATGTAACAAAATAAAACAAAAAAGGGATGAAACAAACAAATCTAAAATCAGTAAATGAAGAAAACTACTGCATGTCTTGAAGACAGCAGACAATATTAAAACAAAGAAATAGGACAGGATGGTTCCAGTAGGTGTCCAACATAAAACACCAGATGACTCTCCAGTAGAAGAAAAGACACTAGAACTACCTGATAGGGAACTCAAATCTCTAATATTCAGAGCTATCCACGAGTTGAAACGAAAAAGCAGACAAAAATGAGAAAAAATAGACAAATTCATGGAAGATACAGACAAAAAATGGAAGAATTCAGGAAAATAATACAGGAAGAAAATACCAAAATACATTCACAGCTAGAAATCATACAGAAATAACAATTAGAAATTGAAAAGATAAACAACAAGATTTCAGAAATGGACTGTGTCATAGAAGGGCTGAGGAGCAGGTTTGAAACGATGGAAGATAGGACCAGTGAAATTGTAGACAAATACTTGGATACAACTTTTTTTGAGGAAAAATCAGAAAAAAGAACAAAGAAAAATGAAGAAACCCTGAGAATTATGTGGGATACAATCAAAAGCAAAAATTTGCAAGTGATGAGAGTTTCAGCGCAGGGGAAGAAAATGGAAAACACAGAGAGTACCATTGAAGACTTGCTGACAGAAAACTTCCCTAATATTATGAAAGATGAAAAGCTGATCATCCAAGAAGCTTAACGAACCTCATATAGGATAGACCCCAAAAGAAAATCACCAATACATATCATAATCACACTTGCTAAAACCAAAGACAAACAAAATCCTGAGATCAGCTCAAGGAAAACAAAAAGTCACAAACAGAGGGGAAACAATAAGACTAAGCTCGGATTATTTGGCAGAAACCATGCAGGCAAGAAGACAAGGGGATGACATATATGAAACCTTGAAAGAAAAAAAATTGCCAGCCAAGAATAATATATCCTGCAAAACTCTCGTTCAAATATGATAGTGAAATTAGGACATTTCCAGATAAACAGAAATTAAGGGAATATGTAAAAACCAAACCAAACTGATAAGAATTATTAAAGGGAGTCCTTTGGTTTGAGAACAAATGATATCAGACCACACAGCCTGAATCTAGGATGCAAAATTGTACCAGCCAGATACCACCCTAGGAAATGAACTCTCAAGGACTATCCAAAACTAAAAGAATTACAACAGGGAACCAGAGAGGTTTATCTGTGAATGACAACAAAGTCAGAACAATAAAAGAGGGAATAAATGGTATAGGTACAGAACTTTCTAATGGAGGGGAAGACAAGGTGATACCAAGTAATAATAGACTTGTTCAAACCTAGAAAGATAAGGGTAAATTTCAAGGTAACCACAAAGAAGATTAACAAACCTACTCATCAAAATAAAGAAGAAAAACAAAGTCTCAGTAAACACAAAATCTCCAAAATAAAATAAATGAAAAAAAAATCCACAAACAAAAGGAATTCAGCACAGGAGAGTAAGAGGAACAAAGAAAACGTCAGCACCACAAAAAAAAGCACTACAAAATGACGGCAATAAACTCACGCCTATCAATAATTACACGGAACGTAAATGGTCTAAATGCACCTTAAAGAGGGACCTGAGGGACCAAATAGCTGGGCTGAGAGCTGTGGGGACTATGTCTCAGGGAACATCTAGCTCAATTGGTATAACATACTTTATAAAGAAAATGTTCTACATCATACTTCGGTGAGTAGCGTTTGGGATCTTAAAAGACTGTGAGTGGCCATTTGAGATATTCCACTGGTCTCACCCCTTCAAGAGCAAGGGAGAAAGAAGAAAACTAAAGATATGAGGGAAAGATTAGTCCAAAGGACTAATGGACCACAACTACCATGGCCTCCACCAGACTGAGTCTAGTACAACTGGATGGTGCCTGGCTACCACCACTGACTGCTCCAACAAGGATCACAGTAGAGGGTCCCGGACAGAGCTGGAGACAGAGATAGAACAAAATTCTAACTTACAAAAAAAAAGACTTACTCACCTGACAGAGACTGGATAAACCCCAAGAG
>NW_004443970.1:14027321-14036340 GCF_000243295.1 Trichechus manatus latirostris
CAGGAAAGCTGATAATAGGGAACCCAAGGTTGAGAAGGGAAAGTGTTCGCATGTCGTGGGTTTGTTAACTAATGTCATAAAACAATATGTGTACTGTTTAGTGAAAAGCTGGTTTGTTCTGTAAACTTCATCTGAAGTACAATTAAAAAAAAAACAAAAACGATTACAGCCAAGAAAACCTATAGGGAAGTTCAACTCTGTCACATGGCGTCTCCATGAGTTGAAAATGGACTCAACAGCACCCAACAACAACCTTAGATCAACGTTACCTATAATGTGTCTGTTTCCACTAGAGATATTAATAAGTGTTAAATTTAAAAAATAAAATAGGATTCTATGGCCAAGTTACTTTTGGAAATCTGGAGTTAAACAGTTTAGATTAATGCAGAACATTTCAGAACCTTTAATATGGTAAAGCACGTTATAAATTTCCTGGAGAGCAATAGAGAATATAGCTTCTAAAATTTCTTTTACTATAGCAATTTTGGATAATATAGAGTGCAAAAGTAGAACTGTATTCCGTAGGGTTTTCAATGTTGATGTTTTTCAAGTAGATCCCCAGGCCTTTCTTCTGAGGTGCCTCTGGTCACTCGAACCTCCAACCTTTTAGTTATCAGCGGAGAGTGTTAACTGTTTGCACCAAGGACTCTGTCTTTAACACGTAGACATCCAAGATTTCCACGAGTGCTCTTTGGGGAAGGCAGGTGTGGGTCTGCTACTCTCTGACCATCCAGGCACTTTTCCTGCATCCTGTTCTGGAATGCATTACCTCCAGTGTCTCAAAGGTCTCCTTTTTCTGTGTTCTATTTAATATTTTATGTTTCTCACTACATTGCATTTACATTAGAAGCGCCTTGATTTCTACAAGGAGCTTCTGATAGCTGCTACATCTTCATTTCATAGTCTTTGACTTCTCATTATTCCTAATGAGGTAGAACAACCTCTCTCTTGCACATACTCACCTGATGTGAGCCTTGATGTGGAAGTATCAGTGCTCACGATTGTAACTGTGTCTCTTTGTTGAAAATCTGCTTCTTGAATGCCGTGTACGTGTGAGGTTGTCTATTTTTGTTATTAAAGATTGTCATGGGGCAGTGTGATTTTATACTATAAAATGTAAGACTTCTTAAGTATTTGGCAATGTACTTGTTTTGAAAGAGTAAAAAAAGATTCCTCCCGTGATAACATGTGCCATATGATTTGCACAAAAATGTATTTGGGGTGGCCATGTGGTTTAGTGGAGATAGCATTTAGAATTACAAATCTGAAGACCTAATTAAGTTCAAGGCTCAACACTGCTGGATATTGTAATGGTAAGTAACCATATACAAGTCATTGAAACGTTTTGCTCCTCCATTTTATCATTTGTAAATGGACAAAATGTTGTCAACCCAACAGGATTCTTATCAAGTATATAGAAACGTATCTGCTCCAGGTCTGGCATGGAGTAGGCACTCAGTGAAGGTCAGCTCAGCACAGGCATGGATGTTTCAGTGGTCATTTCTGTGTTTTGTAAGGTCTGATACAAATCTATGAACAAAATCATTGGAAAGTATGGAAAATTTTAAAAAAATACATATTTGAAAACAACTCTAAAGAATGCCAAACACATGTTAAGAATTTGAAGAAACTCTGAAACTCACCCATTATTTTCTATTCTTTCTTAATCATTTGTTCTTCCTTCTTTTCTTCTTGCTTTCCTTCTTTTCTTCCCTCCCCTTCCTTTCTCTCTTCCTTTCCCTTACTTTTCCTCCCCTCCCCTGCTCTCCCATCCCCTCCTCTGGTCCCCCCTCCCCTCCTCTGCCCTCTCACCCCTTCCTTCCTTCCTTTCTTTCTCTCTCTCTTTCCTCTCTCCCTCCCTCCTTTCCTTCCTTCCTTCCTTCTTTCTTTCTTTTTCTTCCTTCATTCATTCTTATTCCCTCCCTCTTTCTTCCCTCCTTCCTTCCTTCTTTACTTCCTTCCTTTTTCTAAAGTACACACTCTGGTGGCTCTTTGAATTTTGGAGTTGCTGGCTGATAACCAGATTTTTCTCTTATAAAATAACCCAGGGTTTAAGAAGAAAAGACGGTTTAGTTGATGTGATAGAAAGAGTGAAGCTGGAAAACAGGCCCGCTTGCAACTGTGCCATTCAGATTCTGTTTTTATGCATCTGGTGAATTTTAAGAACTCTTTGTTTTACAGTAGACTAATAGTTTTGTGTTTCAAGTCCTGCCGCTTTCCTACAGGGACATAGCAGCATTATAGAATCTTGACTGAGATTGTACAGAGTTCAGCTGCTGGCACACAAGTCTTGATAAAACCATCATGTAATATGTGTGGAGCATGTTCTTATACCATGTCCATTTTGTTATATCTCATGCAAAGCACAAGTATAAGGCTATGATATTAGAGAGAGAAGGAAAGACTTGGAACCCCACTTTGTATATTACAGTTTGTGAGCCAGGGACTAACGAAGAAGAGGAGGGAAAGAGAATGCTTGGGGCTACTTAGAAGAGAAGCAATCGGCTGGAGCTAAAATGAAGTGCAACACAATTTAGCCTTCCTTCTCTACAGCTTAAGCACTCACGTGTAGCTTCAGATGCCTGGCTTATTTATGTTCCCATTGTCCCATGTTCACAACACTGAGTATGATTCCTTCCATGTGGTAGGTGGTCAGTTGATATTGGTAGATAGTGACATGCTGTTTTGTTTTTGCAAAGTGCCAAGTGCTGTACCGACCACACACAAGTGGATAAGCTCCTGCAGTTTAGGATATAAGGGGTGAAATGTACCCACCTGCTCATTTGGTACCGCCAACTTTAATGTGTGAAAAATACTGAGTGGTGTGCAGTAAGGTAGTATGGCACCATTACCCATCACTGTTATCCACAAACTGCTGCTGTTGTTGTTAGTTGCCAACAAGTCGATTCAGACTCATGGCGACCCCGTGTGTGCAGAGTGGAACTGCTCCATAGGGTTTTGAAGGCTGTGATCTTTCAGAAGCAGATCACCAGGCCTGCCTCTCTGAGAGCCTCTGAGTGGGTACGAACCGCCAACCTTTCAGCTAGTAGTGGAACGCTTAACCATTTGTGCCACCCAGCGACTCCCCTTAAGCTGGTGTTAGACACCACAAATACAAGCAACTTTAAATACCTTAAGCAGTGCACTTGGCAATACACTTTGAAGAACAAAATGCAAATTTGAAAATGATGAGAAAAGTCACGAGACATGTTTACATTAGCCAGAACCTTGATCGATCATAGAAGTTGGGGAATAAAAGACTACCTGAAACCTCTGTGGCAATTTAATCCTCCGTGAGTGGTGTGCAGAGCAGTCCCTGATTGCTCACTGAATGGATTTACAGGGTGACCACTAGGAAATGAGGCTGTTAAGTAGCTTAATGGAAATCCCCTCTAATTACTGCATGGCCTCATTGTGGTTTCATTGTTGTTTCTTTAAGAGGTAAGTATTTGAGGAGAAAAGAAGTATTGTGGCCCCCTTTAGAAAGCGTATAGTGTAGCAGAAAAAACATGGGTTTTTGCGCTGGGTAAAACAGAGCTCTACATCCAGTGCCTAGATTTATTAACTTTGAATAAAATACTTACCTCCCTTTTGCTTGCTTCCTTTATTGTTAGTGTAGAGATTACAATATCCTCTTCTCAGAGTGTTATGTGGATTAAATGAGATAATATATGTAAGTAGAGTAGGTGCCTAGGGAGCATTCTTTCTTTCACCTTTTGGTTACTTATTATTTGTTGAATTAAAAATTAAAATACAAAGTAAAACAAACAAAATACTAAGCAAACAGAGTTAGCAAATGCAGCTATCTAACATCAAGGGACAACTTCCTGTTCTGGTGTCAGAATCTGTGCAACATGTTAACTTGCAATATCACCTGGTTTGCAAAATCTCAAATGCCCAGCCTCAGCAGGGTACCAACTGGGCCCATGGATGCTGGCATTTATGCTCCAATGGCCCAGTTTTCTCTTGTTGACTTTTTGGAATTAAATGAAGCATTCACAAGCCAGTGCAACCTCACCAACTGAGCATCTCTTGCTCTAATGGTGTCTAATTTGTGTGAGAACTTGTTTGGGTGAGAGTGCCTGGGGGGCCACTGTCAGGCAGGTGAAGGACAGCCAACTGCACTATCCCTGCTCTTAGCTGCTGTTCCAGTGGATCACAAATGATGGTAAGAGTCACTGAGAGAGATTGTTGGAGACCCCAGGAATCCTGCTCCAGAGAGGAAGATTCTTAGGAATACAGTTGTGTTGTTAGGTGCCTTCGAGTCGGTTCATAGTGACTCATAGCGAACCTATGTACAACAGAACAAAATATTGCCACATCCTGCGCCATGCTCACAATCGCGGTTATACTTGAGCCCATTGTTGCAGCCACTGTGTCTAGCCATCTTTTTCGCTGACCCTCTACTTTACCAAGTGTAATGTCCTTTTCCAGGAACTGGTCCCTCCTGATGACGTGTCCAAAGTACATGAGATGAAATCTTGCCATCCTTTCTTCTAACGAGCATTCTGGCTGTATCTCTTCCAAGACAGATTTGTTCATTCTTTTGGCAGTCCATGGTATATTCAATATTCTTCACCAACACCGTAATTCAAAGGCATCAGTAGGAATACAGTAGGGCCCAGAAATAGACATAGGAAAACAAGTACACCACGGATTGTAGATTTATGTAATACACAGGGCTATTTTTGAGAAACTCTAGATTGGAAGCAAATATGATATGTAGTTAGAGCAAAGAGGGACTCTAAGATTAGAATAAACCAAAAACCCATTGTGTCCAGTCGATTCCAACTCATAGCGATCCTATAGGACAGAGCAGAACTGCCCCATAGGGTTTCCAAGGAGCGACTGGTGGATTCGAACTGCTGATCTTTTGGTTAGCAGCCTTAATTCACCATAGCTCTCGACCACTGTGCCAATATTTCCCCCAAAGTACGGGACAGCATAAAACATTGAGAACATTTTGTTACTCCAGTCAATTCATCTGGATATATGGTTTTAAACGTAGGATTAACGAAACTAGGGGGCTTCTCAAATCTCTTCTGAAATAAACCAAGATATTTGGGTGTTAAAAAATAATCAAAACTCACCAAAATTTGAGCATAAGATTTATTCTGAGCAGCTATTCTATGTGCGTATAGGGAGGCCATTTTTAATCCAGAAAAAGGAAATGGCTTGGAATCAGAGAGGTGCGATGAGGCTTATAAAGAGAAGAGGAGGGAGAAATATGGAAGATCAACCATTGGGTGATTTTAGCGTTATTAATTGAAACCTGCCTTCCCCCTTTACAGAAATCAACTGGTAACAGGTTACTTATGGCCTGGCTGCTAATAATTTGGCCCTCTACCCACCTGCAACCATGAGGCTTTTTGAGATTTAAATTAGGAGGTAATGGTTTGTTAGCTGGAGCCCTGGTGGCACAGTAATTAAGAGCTGGGCTGCTAACAAAAAGGTTGGTAGTTTGAATCCAGCAGCCACTCCTTGGAAAGCATATGGGGCAGTTCTACTCTGTCCTGCAGGGTTGCTATGAATCAGAATTGACTTGAGAGCAGTGGGTTTGGTTTGTTAACTATCCTTTTCTAACAGGATAAGACAAATTCGTATTGTTATAGAGCAGTTTGTGGCAGGCTTCTGCTGGTTAATATTTGGTTTCCTGGATAAGAAGAACCTTACAATCAAAGTAAGATGTCTGTTATTAATTTTTCTCTTCAACCCAGGATAACAATTGTGTATAGAATGCCTATAAATAAAATGATGGTATCTGGCCTAACTAGCTGAGTTAATGTTACTTTACAGAAAGAAGGATTGCCAAAAATTGCAGAAAAATGCAATCTGGAAAAAATCTGGCAGTAATGGTTTAGCATCTTCAGGGGAAAGGGGAACTCTGATTCAACAATGTAAGCCCTGGGTCTTAATTGAAAGTATCTACAACATAGAGAAATACATGTTTTGTTGTTGCTCTTTTTCAAGGCAGATTAGAAACAAACTTTGAAAACGTTTGATCTTAATCCTCACGAAGGAGCCCTGGTAGAACAGTGGTTAAGAGCTTGGCTGCTAACCAAAAGGTCAGCAGTTCAAATACACCAGCCACTCCTTGGAAACCCTGTGAAGCAGTTCTACAATGTCTTATAGGGTCGCCATGAGTCGGAATCAACTCGATGGAAATAGGTTTGGCTGCTTGGTTTTTTTAAGGAGTCCTGGTGGCACAGTGGTTAAGAGCTTGGCTGCTAACCAAAAGATCAGGAGTTTGAATCTATTCCCAGCCCCTTAGAAACACTATGGGGCAGTTATACTCTGTCCTATAGGGTCTCTATGAGTCAGAATTGACTCGATGGCAACAGGTTTTATTTTGTTTTGTTTTTTGAGAGCCCAAGAATGAAGTGTTCTGATTAGACTTGTCAACTATCAGGAAGAATCTTGTGAACATATCTGGTGTTAGAGCTAGAATGTATTCAAATTATTCATTATTATTTCGTAATGCATTTCATCTCACAAATTGAGAAATATTTTAAATTACTACATTAATTATTTTCTTGTTGTTTGTTTTTTTTTTTTTAATTTTTAAACCTTTCTGTTGAATGGAGTTTGGTCAGCCTGAGAGTTCCTTGAGATCAAGACCTAATTTTATTAATCTTTGTAGCAGCCTATGCTTTTTATCTAGACATGAGACTGGGATAAAACCAGTTGCCGTCGAGTCGATTGCAACTTATAGCAACCCTATAGGACAGAGTAGAACTGCCCCATAGGGTTTCCAAGGAGTGCCTGGTAGATTCCAACTGCTGACCTTTTGGTTAGCAGCCAAATGCTTAAACCACTGTGCTACCACATTGGGATAAGTGGTCAGTAAGTTTGTGTGAAATGGAATGGAATGGGGTGGATTGGAGTGGAAAGAAGTGGAATAGAATGGAGTTAGTGGAATGGAAAAGAGTGGAGTGGAGTGGAATGGAGGAGTCAAATGACATGACATTGAATGCCTCAGAAGTTTTGTGCACATAAACTCAGGATGAATTGATGGCATCAAGTTTCAGGGCTATAAAGATGAGAACCTGATTCTGAATAGGGATACTTCACCAGACCTCTCTGCCTTCATTTAAGACCCTGCCTGCAAAAGCAGCACCATTCCATGCTGGCCCTGGACTATCTAAGGTTTCAGATGGGGAGCTGCTCAGTGGGCCCCAGGCTTCTCTGGGGCTGTTCCCTGTCAGAAGCTCTGCTCTGGGAAGATGTACCCTAATGCAGTCACTTAGCAGTTGTTCTTTAATAGTTGGGGTACATTATGAATCACTCTAAGAACTTATACTGGAAGTGGCTGCTGCGGTTACAGTCGCCACCATTCTACACATGTCTCACATTATTTGTTAAAAAGATGCACCAGCCTGTGGAGAGGATGCACCAGCATCTGCTTTAACTTCTCAGGAATTTTCTTAAAGAGAAGTCTAGCCATCAGCTAAAACGTGGGAGCCCAGGTTTATTATACTTAGGAGTCTTACCACCTCCCTGATTTAAAGACAGTTGAAACATTAATGATTGGTTGTCTTAAAGGGATTTTAAGTCCCTGGGTGTTGCAGTTAACAGGCTTTATTGCTATTTGAAAGGTCGGAGTTTTAGTATACCCAGAGTTTCCTAAGAAGGAAGGCCTGGCTATCTACTTCCAAAAATATCAGTTTCTGTGGAGCTCAGTTCTACTGACACCCATAGAGTCACCATGAGTCAGAGTGGAGTTGACACAACTTTGTGTGTGTGTGTGTGTGTGTGTGTGTGTGTGTGTGAAACAAGGTACTACATAACTAGAAACAATATTACAATATTGTTGGTTCTGGCTGGCTTGTGTAGAGTACATTTTTTTTTTCCCCTTTAATCTATTAGCTTTTAATGGGACATCCAAAAACCTTGAGAGGCAATTTAGAAAAGAAATGAAAGCTGATTTTTAAATCTTGGATAGTATAATAGGGTGTATTCCTGTAGTTTAAAGCAAATGCCAAGGTTAAATAGGATGCATCTTCTCCAGAGAGCCATATAATTTAGAAAATGCTTCAATGCGTCAGCAGGTTTAACATTGCTGATTGCCCATCAGCAACCAGGGGGAAAAATTAAAGACAAATCACTAAATTAGCTCATCAGCAAGTTCATACTCATAGATTGATTTCCACTTCCTCAGATTTAGAGATTTTCCAGAAAAGAAAGTTGTATTAAATATTGAAATAAACTTTCAGTAGGGAAAGTTCTGAATTGTGAGAACAGAATATCGCTGGTAGCTGTGGTATCACAGTTGATCTCTCTAATGTTTTCCTCCACTCTGTGTGCTAATGTTTTAGTATGTACAAAAATGGAGGGAAAAATCTCCCTGTGTGTTTTTGAAATAACTGTTTTTATTAAAGTAGTATTTCACTATAGTTGAATTGTATGAACTCTTTTTTTTAACTTTTTATATTTTTTCCCATACAAAAATTTATACGTACATTGTTATGTGACCCTAATTGCTCTCCCCATACTGTGACAGCACACTCCTCCTTTCCACCCCTGATTCCCCATGTCCATTCAACCAACTCTTAACCCTCTCTGCCCTCCCATCTCACCTCCGGACAGAAGCTGCCCATTTAGTCTCTTGTATCTACTTGAGCTAAGAGGCGCACTCCGCACAAGTATCACTTTCTGTCCCACAGTCCAGTCCAATCTCTGTCTGAAGAGTTGGCCTCAGAAATTATTTTAGTTCTGGGCTGATAGAGAATCCAGTGGCCATGCTTTCTGGGGTTCCTCCGTCTCCATTAAGTCTGGTCTTATTACTAGAATTTGAGTTCTGCACCCAACCTTTCTCCTGCTCCATCAGGGACTCTCTGTTGTGTTCCCTGTCACAGCAGTCGTTGGTGGTAGCCGGGCACCATCTAGTTCTTCTGGTCTCAGGCTGATGAAGTCTCTAGTTTATGTGGCCTTTTCTGTCTCTTGGGCTAATACTTTCCTTGTGTCTTTGGTGTTCTTCATTCTCCTTTACTCCAGGTGGTTGGGACCAATTGATGCATCT